>NC_081182.1:60326257-60626257 GCF_029867415.1 Vicia villosa
GAAGTGTTTGGTGCAAAAAATGATATGCTTATGATGCAAACATGTGGCACACAAAAACAAATCAAACAATAGCCTTAGGTTTAAAGGCTTGCATGGAGCTGATAGGTGATACCCTCCCCACTGAAGTTGAGTTGGTTAAAACCTGTCCTAGAATTGGATTCGGGTTCTATGATCCTTGGAAGTAACATCTCAATACGGCGCTCGAGCGGCCGATCAAAATATTCCTCGAGGATAACTAACTTCGATCAATTTCAAAGCTAGCCACTTAATAGGCCACAAGTCAAGTTCAACTAAAAAGGTTCTAAGACAAATTAGTGTTTAATGACATTTCGGAAGCCTAATATACTCCTTGATCGTTTTCAAGGGACATCAGTATAAACCAAAGTGTCGCACTAACGATGACTACCAGCTCAACCGTATCGGTACATGCCGTACAGTTTCCTTGGTCTAATGTCATATACTTAAGGTATCTCGAGATTCGGGTTAGAATCTTTCACACAAGAAAAATACCCAAGCAAGCCTTTGAAAAATAAAGCAATCAAGTCAAACAATTGAAAACATCGACCTATTCTCTTAAGGTAACCCCTTTTGAAAACATTTTGTTTTTGAAAGTATTCCCCAGCAGAGTCGCCAGTTCTGTGGACCTCCGATTTTTTTTTAATACCGGGCCATACCTCTGTTCTGTAGAGATACGTGAACTGACTCTTTTTTGTCGCTTAATGCTTTCGCATTTTTGAAAATTCACAGAGTCGCCACCGACCTTTTATTTTATCCAATTAAGGAAAGGTTTATAAAAGAAACAGAAAAAAGACCTTTAAGAAATTCTGGGTAAGGGGGTAGGTTATACAAAGGGAAGGTGTTAGCACCCTTTGTATCCATGGTTATCCATGGGCTCTTAAGTTTGCTTAGCTCACTTGTTTTTTCGATCACTTTTCAATTGCTCTGAAATTGCTCATATGTGGTTTCAAATACCTTTGTAATTTAAATTTTGTAATGATCCGTGTGTGGATGTATACAAAATGCTTGTTTATCTTTCGAAAGATGTTTTGAAAAGAACGTTAACTTTGTAATAACCCGTGTTTGGATGTATACAAAGTATTGTCTTTTTTGAAAGTTTTGTTTTGAAAAACAACAGTGTATGAGAATTTTGTTTGTTTTGATTTGAGCAAGCAAACTAGGAGGTCTACCCTGAGTTGTAAGGTCTTTATCCTATTTCCTTTAAAAATCTATCCTTTCACCGGATATAAAAGCAAGGTTCGATTTTGTACTCAAAACAGTGGAATTTTGACTTTGATTTTGAAAGAATGAAAAGGATTACCTGAAGAGGTGCAAGTGTGATTGTGATTGGATTCAGATATTTATCTTTAAAGTTAGTGATCTAACGGTTCAATTTTATCTTTGACATGCACGCAGTTTATATGTATGCTGGAAAGTAAAATGCGGAAATGTAAAGTGCGGAAAGTAAATCTACGCTATTACATCGATTTTGCAGGAAACGTAAACTAGCCTATTTACATGAATTTGACATCCTATACATTTATCTAGGAATTTAAATTGCAAGAAAATAAAAGGCATGTTTTTTGGATTTTTATGATTGATTTTAATTATAATTAATGCATGATTAATTAAATTAAAATGAAGAAAAAAGATGAAAATAGATTTAAACCTAGAAATTAAGTTTAAAATATGTACAAAATATTTGTTAATTAGTTTTAAAACAAAACTAATTTTTTTGGAATTTTTGGAATTGATTTGAAATTGATTTAAGTTAATTAAAACATAATTATGCAAATAATTATACAAATAATTAAAACTTAAAGATAAAATTATTCAAAATATGTACAAAATTAGTTTATAATATATAAACAATATTTAACACAAAGAACAATTTTTTTTATGATTTTTTGATTGGTTAGAATAATTAAAAAGCAAATATATAATTATATACTAATTAATTATGCAAAATAGCCTTAATTTAAATAAAATATTAATATTTTTATGCCTAAAAATAAATAAATATTTTATCAGATTAAAACTAAAAATAAAAATATTTTTGGTGTTTTATGATTGGTTGATTTTAATAAAAATGCAAAATATAGAGATTTATTAATTAAAACCTGCAGGGGGTGTGCTAAGCAAATCTGGAAAAGAACTATGTTTAGTTCAAGAGATGCTTTTTGGGCCAGAAACCAGGGGTGTGGATATCACTACGTACAGGCCCAGTCCACTTGTTCTTTTATTTTTTCTGATTTTTAGTTATGTGGGGTCCACGTTTTTAAACCAGAGCCAATCATGTTATAACGTTTTGCCACGCATGCCACAGACTTATTGACCAGCCAATAGGAGCGAGGGAAGGAGCCACGCGTGCAGTCAACCCTGCCCTAGCTTTGCTGACCGCCGGAATAGTGTTTTCCGGTTGTCTTCTCCGGCGAGGTAGCTTGCCAAACCTGCGAAAACGTTAGTTTAAACACCAAATGAAGGCCCTACCCCCCTAAATCGAGGCCTGGGAATCCATTGGTGAGGTTAGTTTGGACTGAAAGTGCTTGTGTTAAGAGATTCGAAGAGAAACATAAACTCACGGTTGACAATGGCAACCTATGTTCAGGACGTTAGAACTCTCATGCTAGGGTTCAAACCTGATCTGATGGTGATTATAAACTCAACCATAGCCATGAGACATGTTAACAACGCATAAAATTTGAATTTGAACTAAATGAAAGTTTACCAAATCGGAGAGTGAGAGAACTCGAGTTTCAGGCCTCTATGAACTTGGTTATGGATCTGAACTTACTCAAATAAGTTCCAGGAAGTGATTTATGGACTTAGTTTGCTTTGAAACTAGCTGCAAATTTGAATACGAATTTTGAAGTTTCTTTGATTATTTTTTGAAATATGAAGTGTGTTCTTGCTATATCTTTGATCTATTTCGTGTGTCCTTCTTACATTGAAGTATACTAGCCTATTTATAAGCCAAGGGCTGCTTAAAAACTAAGCTAAAAGCATTGATGAGCTTTGTTGAAACTTTGATTTTTAAATATTAAAAATCTTTGAAAACTTGACCAAGTCACCTTGCCTTTACTTCTCTTGCCTTGCTCTTCAATCTTCTGCAGAAAGAGGAAGATTCTTTGAGGTGAGTCATGCTTGATTTGTAAGCTACCATTTATCCATGCATTTTCCTTTTAATTTTAATCTTAAAGTAAGATAAAATCATGCAAAAATGGATAAAAAAAGGCATGGGCTTAGTCTTGGTCGTGGGAGGCCCATAACATCATGGAAATGATGTTTGAATGCTGAAAACTTGGCCCCATTTGGAAAAAATGCATTTTTGAACAATGTTGATTTCATGTATTTTCCCAAAATTTAGCCAACTTCAACAAGGTGTAAATCCTTCAATTTTTGTCATATGAAGGAGATCTTGCACTTTTTGGAAACCTCAAAGAGTCCTCTAACCAATGCCTTTGGTCTCATGTCAAAATGATTTTTGAAGCTCCTTGTGTGTCCTTTTGAAAAAAGTGTCTTTTTGTTGACTTTGAAAATGACCTGTAATGTCTTTGATCATATTTTTCAAATGGTGAATCCAATGACCATGGGATCAATGGCATTTGAAAGATAATTGAATTTCCTTCCCAATGAGCTTTGGTTTGAATTTTTTGGATGAAGGATGAGAGAGTTATGATCAGTCAAAGTTGAGTTGACTTTTCAGGCAAAAACCCTAATTTTGAATCTTAGGGTTTTGTTGATTTTTGATCTTTCCTTGATGAATTATGATCATCCAATGATCAAATGGTGAATCCTTTGACAAAATATGGACTTTGACAAAAAATTTCATTTTTGACTGTCTGTTGACTTTTTTGGTCAAACGGGTCGTCTGTTGACTGTTTGAGCTGCTGACGGTGCGTCTGAGTGAATTGAAGTTTGAAAATTTGTATGATGGTACTTTGAGATATATGGATGTGTATGAAATCCATTTGAGCTCTCAAAAACTTGTTGCTCCTGTAAAAACAAGAAAAACCCTGATTAGGGACTGTTTGTGTAGGAGACAGTTAAGCGTACCTGATTTTTGTGCAGTGTTGAGTCTCTGCTAATCGCGTGATATTCAGAAGACTTCCAGAACAAAAATCTTGGAATTTTGAATTGTGAAAGATTGATTTGATTGATGGTACAAAACACTGAGAATTGTACTGCCAGAAGTTTGGCTGTCAACTGACTGTTCAGGTATTGATGTAGCAGTTAGAGTGAAAAATCAACAGTCAAAGTTAATTTTCTTTTTTGTTGTTTTTGTTTTATGTTTTATGTGAAAAATGAAAGTTTATTTACATGACTTGTTAAAAAAAAACACAGACATAATAAATAACTAATATTTACTGTTACCAGTACAGTATGAGTTTACTGATTCTGCGCCTGCAAAAAGATTTAACTCTGTACCAATTGCGTCAGTACTATTTATTTGTAAATAAATAAATAGCATGTGTGAAGTAATAAACAGTATTTGGCGTTTGCGTAAGAATAAATTCAACTGCAAGCCAAATTACTGTATAAGAAAAATTCTGAAAACTAAGTATTTCATATGTCAGGATATTTGTTGAAATAAAAATCCATGATTATATGAGACTCTTAATTTTCAGATTGGAGTTTTCTTGAAAAATATGTGGGCAAATTTTGGGGTATAACACCCTCGAATACGAGGATACCTCAGCCATGCTGCCTCGATTAATGCAAAGATCATAAGTCCCTAATGATGCTACATTCGATACACTAATATGATCACGTCCCTTGGAAGTTTCCTACGAAGGGCTGAGCTATCCTCTGGTTGCCTAAACGAAAGGCTATTCTGATCCTTCCCTTAGACTACCTGCCTCTCTATGGAATGAGATAGTCTTATGGCGAACGATATTGCGACGACCCTTCAACCTCCAAATGAAAGGCTTCCTGCCCTCTTATGGCATGGATAGACCCTTTCACCCTAAAAGGCTAAAAGACTTGTTTTTCTACATTATTAAAGTAATTGCTCCTAATTTCCTTGCTCTAGCTAAAATCCTTTTCTACATTTTTTTCATAAACCTTCAATATGGCTACGCTCATTTACGAGCTAAAGTCCGTATTCTCTTCTTCTACATTTCTGAACTCAAAGAGCAAAGCAATTAAGAGCCCATGGATAACCGTGGATGCAAAGGGTGCCTTACACCTTCCCTTTGCATAATTACCCCTCGAACTCAGTTTTTATTTAAAAGGTTTTTCCTGTTCTTTTAGCCTTTCTGATATTTGGATAAAATAAAAGTTGGTGGCGACTCTTGCTTACCGCACATTTCGATAAAAAGTCAGTTCACCGTATTACACCTGCGTATTAAAGTATTCGCCTGCTGTAGTTCTAGCGAGTTTACCTGCGTATTAAAGGAATCACCTGGTAGAGTTCTATCAAGCTACTTGCGTAAAGGATTCACCTGCTATAGTTCTAGCAAGCTACATGCGTAAAGGATTCACCTGATATGGTTCTAGCAAGCTACCTGCATAAAGGATTCACCTGCTATAGTTCTAGAAGCTTTTCTGCATTCACCTGATATGGTTCTAGAAGCTTTCCTGCATATTAAAGGATTCACCTACTATGGTTCTAGCAAGCTACATGCGTATTAAAGGATTCACCTGCTATAGTTTTAGCAAGCTACCTGCGTTTTAAAGGATTCACCTGCTATAGTTCTAGCAATCTACCTGTGTATTAAAGGACTCACCTGCTATAGTTATAGCAAGCTTATCTGCATAAAAAAAAGATTCACCTGCTATAGTGTTAGCAAGCTTATCTGCATAAAAAGATTCACCTGCTATTATGGGTGTACATGGGTTGGCTCAACCCACAAAACCCGGTCAAACCCACCCAAAAAATCCACAAGAGTGGGTTGGGTCGGGTAATTGGGTGGATATGGGTTTCAAAACTAAAAAACCCATTTAAGAAATTGGGTTTTGGGCAAAACCCAACCCAAACCCAAAAGACCCATTGACCCACTAATCAAATATTTATTATTACAATTTTAATAATTTTGATGAATATTAACTTAGAAATTGTAATTTTAATCTCTAAACATTTACCATTTTAATGAACCATGACATTAACTAATTTTAAATGTTTCATTTTTTGGTTATTTTAATGCTAATACAATTTTATCTCATGCAATTTGAATTTGTTGCTAGTATTTTATAATAATTTTTATTAGTTGATATTATTATTTATTATTATATAATGCTAAAAGATAGTGAAAATAAATTATCTAATTTTTTTTAAGAAGATACAAATTTTGAGTAATTTTTATGAAAAAAATATGATAACTCATCATTTAGTTATTTAATGTTAATAAACAAAAAAAAATTATTTGAACAACCCACTATCCAACCCAACCCAACCCAAAAAGTAGTGGGTTTGCCCAAATCGGCCCATTGATGTAACGGGTGGTTAATTTACATCATCCAAACCAGAGTGTCTAATATGGGTTGGATATTGGGTTTAGCCAAACCCAAACCAAACCGACCCATGTACACCCCTACCTGCTATAGTGCTAGCAAGATCATTTGCGTAAAAAGATTCACCTGCTATCATGCTAGCAAGCTCATCTACTAAAAAGATTCACCTGCTATCGTGCTAGCAAGATCATCTGCATAAAAAAGATTCACCTGCTATAGTGCTAGCAAGCTTATCTGTATAAAAAGATTCAACTGCTATAGTGCTAGCAAGATCATCTTCATAAATTTCTTGACACATACGCATAAGTCAAAAGTATAAGGACCAGTAACTTGGTGATGTACATTGTGTATGCACAGAGTGTAGCGTGCATGAAGTGTAGCGTGTATAGCGTGGTGTGTAAAATGTAGTGTGTGTAACACCCCATATTTTCTAATTTTAATTTAATCGAAAATTAAATTATTATTTAGAATTATTTGGTATTTTGTTGAATTATTGGAGAATTATGGATTAAGGGCCATTGGGCTGGATGGTGAGATTAGTAGTATGGGGGTGCTAAGTGAGTAAGCCCATTACTAATTATTATATGTTTTCATAAAATAAAGGAAATAAAGAAAATTGGGAAATGAGGAAAAGAGTCAGAACGTGAAAAATGAGAAGTGGAAGAGAAGAGCTGAGGAACGTAAAGAGGAACCAAAGAGGAAGAGGACCAAAGATCAAGAACTCTTGGCTAAGGTAAGGGGGGACTCTCTGGTTATCATCTATTATCGTATTCTTGGATAATGATATTGATTAGGGATGCTGTTGAGTCAATTGGATTATATGTTAGGTTTAGGGAGGTTATGAATTGATGAAAATTGCATGGATTGTTGGTTGATTATGTGTTGCTTTGATGTGTGATGATGAATAATGATGCAATTGATGATTAACTTCCTGTATATGATGTTTAGAGTCAGTTTTGGACTCAGATTAGGTGAGATCGCAGGATCTGACGCAGACCCGAAAGTCTGTGAAATCGCCAGTTCACGCCGCGTCCCCGTGTTGGCGCCACGAAGGCGTAACTTTTTCTCGTTCCGCGACGCGTGCATAGGTTGGCGCCGCGAACGTGTTTTTGTGGTTCAGGTCGCTCCGCGAACTTTGGTTGCGCCGCGTGCTGTAGCGTTAGTTGTTTTCTTGGAAAGTTAAATGATGTGTAACTTTCGAACCGTAGGTCCGTTTTTAGTGCCGTTTCGAGCACGATGAATCTTATGAGATAACCTACGTGTTTAAATGATGAAATGAGGTGTGAATCCAATTATTTTTAAATATGATTTTATTTCTTGATGAATGATGTATTGTACATATATGCGATGAGATGTGTTAAATACATGCTATGTTGAAATATTAATCATGTGACGATTTGTTTGATTGGATGATGTATTGTTGACATATATGATGAAATGTGACAATATAAGATGTTGTTTTGAAAACATTATGATGTGATGATTAGAGAATTGTATGATGTTGATTGATTTGTTTTGGAATGATGTGGGTACATGTGTGTTCTTCTTACTAAGGATGGTGATTGATGTGGACACATGTATGTTCTTTAATGATGATGATGATTGATTGTATTGAATGATGCTAATGTATATAAACATACTTTGATGATGATGATGATGTTAATGATGATGATGAAATGAGTATTTGATGATGTTACTCATTAGATTTGACGATGGTATAAGTATGTTGTATATGTTGCATTCATTCATGTGCATTGATGATACTGTATCCATAAGGGTGTGTTGGATCAGTGAAGGGCATGATTCCCATTGTGAGGAATATGTGCTGGCAGGGCCGTATCTGGATGATGTTGGATCGGTCATGGGTTATTCCCATTTGACGATGTTGGTACCACATGCATAGTGTCAGTTCATACATATGCATACTTTTATAACATGATTGGAAGTATTCCAGTGTTATAAATATTGATGATGTGTTGCTTGCGTGTTTTGTTGAATTAGTGTTGGGTATGATTGTCTGTATGAAAGATGTGTTTCTGATGATGTTTGTGTAAACAATGGATGTTCCTGATGATCTGAATATGATGTAATTGGGTGAATGATAAACTATGATGTGTTGTTATTTAAGATGCAATAACATTTGTTAACTGTGATGAGACTCACCCTTACTGTTGATATTTTCAGATTGAGGATAGCTGCTTTCGACTTGGTGAGGATTAGCTCATAAGTCGGTTTAGTTGTTGTGTCGGTGTCATGCTCTGATAGATGTAACACTGGGAACGCGATGTTTTGAGTTTCGATTATAACTCTATTGTTTATTTTATTTGAAGTCTGATACATTAACGATGTAATGTTGACTTGATGATTTGATTCCGCTGTGTAAACATGATTTTTATCTAATGAGTTATAATTCAGATGTTTCAGTGATTGCATGACATATGCCAAACGTGTGTTTTTCTTTTATTTTTGAATTGTGACACCCTTTGCATGTTTACTCTGATTTAATTTTGTTAATTACCGCGGGGTATTAGAGGGGTGTTACAACAGTGGTATCATAGCAGGTCGGTCCGTCCGGCCAATTGTTGAGTCAGTTGAGTTGCACGACAGTTGAATACTGTCGGCATATTATCCCTTGGTACGCGACATGTGAGTGAATCACTGTCGGTACTTGGTTGTTTGTTGTTGAAGTTGGTTTGAAACAAGTGGGGGAGAAGCTTCGCTTCTCGGTTATGTTTCAGTTGTGAGATGATTGATTCTGTAGGCCGTGGTTGGCAAGAGTGCAGGTGATGTTGGAATTGTTGTTTTCCGCATCGAAGGTGACTTGGAATTAAGATTTGACTGGTAGTTAAGTTGGATCATCTGGAAGGAAAATGATTAGAGGTAATTGATGATTATTTGTAGGAGAGGGAAATTAAGAGGTTGTAATGTATCAGCTCTGCTGATGGGCTGCGAAGTTGTCAGTTGAGTAGCCGTGCGTCTCGGAAGAGGTTCAGCTGCAAGTTTGCAAAGAGGATTGTTGTCGTAATGTTCCAGAAATTGCGCTTTGGCGATGGGAGGTGTTGCTCAAGTTATAAGAATGTTTGGAAGTGAAGAGATATGATAAGGGGCTGTTTGGAATGCGATCGAATTGAATAGAATGAGTGTTGGAGTGAGATTTTCGTAAGCAAAACGCAGGAAAATTGTTGAATAGCTGCAGAACTTCGAAAATTCATAACTGGAGTTCCGGGTATCCGAATTGAGTTCCGTTTGAAGCGTCGGAAAGCTAACGAGATGAACTTTGTTATAAAAATGATTGCAGCAGCTGTAACATAATTAATCGTGACAGGATGACGTTGGAAAGAAGTGAAGTTACAGTTACTCTTGTTCTTATAACTAGACTTGTTTATTGGTACTGCACGGGATGTCAGTGTCAGTGTTGAACGGATTGAAGGAATAATTAGAAGGCTTATTGAGAAGTAATTTTAAGAATTGAATTTATCAATTGAGGAGCTTTGGATATATCGTATAGAGTGTCACTGCATGATGTCAGTGTTGCATATTTTGGGCTATGATTGGAAAATTCATATCTTGAGTTTCGAGTGTCGGATTAAGGTGCCGTTTGAACCTACGAAGAGGTGGAATTATGTTCTACCTTATGGAAGAGTTATGAATACAGTAGATTGATCCTATAAGGGGATATTGTGAAGTTGGTTAAGGAAGCGTGAAACTTGTTGAATAAGAATGCCTACTACCGCGATTGTTTGAAACAGAATTGAGTAGAATATGTTGTCGATGAATTAATTGACGAGATGTTCGGTGATAAAGATGACTTGAGTACCGATGGATTTTAGTGAGAAGAGAATTAGTAGTAAAGATGGAATAAACTTTAGAACTCTTGGAATCGTATTTGTGATGGCAAAGTAACGATAAGTATAAAAGAAGAAATTTAGAAGATTTCTGACACCTATTGAATGTGAGGGAGACTTTGTTGAGACTCCGAGTGGAATGATATATGGACGCGAAGGATGTTATGGAATTTGTATTAAAACCACGAGTTATGAATGTTGTTTTGGTCGTGCAGGTTAATTGTATGGTTCAAGATTCGAAGTGTTTAGTGATCATAAGAGTTGAAGTACCTCTTTGATCAGAAAAGACTTAATATGAGGCAGCAGAGATGGTTAGAGTATATTTTTTTTAAGGATTATGATTTTGGTTTGAATTACCATCCTGGTAGGGAAAATGTGGTGTTATTGTGTTGCGTAGGAAGTCTTTAAATATGTCGGTACTAATGATGAATGAGTTGGATTTAATTGGACAATTTTAAGACTTGAGTTGGTATGTGAAGGCAATCCTAACAGTGTTAGATTGGGTATGCTAGAAGATGACTAGTGGTATTCTTGAAGAGATTAGAGAAGGTCAGAAAGATGATGTTGAGTTGATCGATAGGTTGATTTCGAATTACCAAGGTAAAGGCGGTGAATTCGGAATCGACGAGAATAGTATAATGAGGTTGAGTGATTGGATTTGTGTAACTGATGTTTTGAGCTTCTGAAGAATATTCTAGAAGAAGGACACCATAGTGAATTATTGGACTATGACGATGTTAATGAGTTTGGGTGCAAACTCGGAAGGGACACTATTATGTAGTAACGACGGTTTATGCTTAAATATGATTTTCAACTAATATTGACAAATTTAGGACTTGATCACCCTAAATCTCTTGTTGGTAGTAGACGGAAATCATATAGGTGGGATGAACTTGTTTGTTACCTTAATGGTTTAAGATGTGATGAATACTAAGCCGTGAGAATAATCACTCACTATGTTGTGTGAACTTATGAAGAAGTGAATATGAAAGAGTGCAACATGGTGGATGATGACTTAAGACGGGTAATCAGAGTCGCGCAGCGAAAGTGTGATGTGGAGTAGTGTTATGAGTACTACTCGCGGGAAGTAAGGAACTAACATGTCGGAAGCCTACATAGAGAATATGTGTTGATCTATGTGGTGAAATTAGAATCCAGTGGATGTAAGGATGTCGTGTCGAAGAATTGTAACTCTTTGAATAATTGTCGAGATGATGAATATGTTATTACGATTGTACATAGTTAACGAGTATGTATTCGGCAGAATTAAAACGAAGAGTTGATGCTATGTGACGTTGTAATAATTTTGTGTTGTTGTCAAGGGGTTATTGTAGATTCCAAATATAATGAGGAATTATACTCTATGAAGGGAGGAATTGATTTAATTCTTAGAAAAGAGCGAAACTCAATTTGAGTTGTTTTGTAAGAAATTGTGTATTAAAGCTGATGAGTGTGATTATAATTGCTTGTGTATACTCGTTCTGATGGTTAGAATGTTTTAATAGATGTAGTAATTCAAGAATTTGTTTTTGAGTACGAGTAAGTATTGCTAAGTGGTAAATTGGTACCATGAATGATGAAGAATGATTCTTGAACGAATTAGTAAAGAGAGAGTCGGAATCGGGTAAAACTCAGAAAATCTATTTGGTATAGATGATTGTGATGAGTAATCAGAGTAATGCGGAAAAGCGGAACGTAACGTGTTGGATAATTGCTGGTGTGACTTAAGAGGAGTCAGAAAGTTGGAATCCGATGATATATGAATATTATTGTTGAGTTTCTTGAAGGAAGCAGCCGGTGAAAAAATGTAAGTATTATTTTATCGCTCCGATGGAAGAGTGTGTCTAAGGTTGGTATGTTGGCAGATGGAATGCATTACTGCAATGTTGATCAGGTGTGATCATACCATGGATTGTGTAATTATATTATGTAGTTATTGGGTGTATTTTATGAGTCGCACCTCGACGTTTCATTGTCATTAACCTTTTGGAGACATAGCAAGTGGTACATCTGTGGGGTGGTCAATGCAACGTAAGAGCTGAGATTGAATGCATGAAACATGTTTCCTGTTGGTTATGTTGGATGGATTTTGAGGATTGACTGATGGTACTGTTAATTGGGAGCTGGAGAGTCATGTGAAGGACTCTTATACGAGCTGGTTACTTGAGGTATGTTTTCGAGGACGAAAACTCTTTTAGTGGGGGAGAGTTGTAACACCCCATATTTTCTAATTTTAATTTAATCGGAAATTAAATTATTATTTAGAATTATTTGGTATTTTGTTGAATTATTGGAGAATTATGGATTAAGGGCCATTGGGCTGGATGGTGAGATTAGTAGTATGGGGGTGCTAAGTGAGTAAGCTCATTACTAATTATTATATGTTTTCATAAAATAAAGGAAATAAGGAAAATTGGGAAATGAGGAAAAGAGTCAGAACGTGAAAAATGAGAAGTGGAAGAGAAGAGCTGAGGAACGTAAAGAGGAACCAAAGAGGAAGAGGACCAAAGATCAAGAACTCTTGGCTAAGGTAAGGGGGGACTCTCTGGTTATCATCTATTATCGTATTCTTGGATAATGATATTGATTAGGGATGCTGTTGAGTCAATTGGATTATATGTTAGGTTTAGGGAGGTTATGAATTGATGAAAATTGCATGGATTGTTGGTTGATTATGTGTTGCTTTGATGTGTGATGATGAATAATGATGCAATTGATGATTAACTTCCTGTATATGATGTTTAGAGTCAGTTTTGGACTCAGATTGGGTGAGATCGCAGGATCTGACGCAGACCCGAAAGTCTGTGAAATTGCCAGTTCGCGCCGCGTCCCCGTGTTGGCGCCGCGAAGGCGTAACTTTTTCTCGTTCCGCGACGCGTGCATAGGTTGGCGCCGCGAACGTGTTTTTGTGGTTCAGGTCGCTCCGCGAACTTTGGTTGCACCGCGTGCTGTAGCGTTAGTTGTTTTCTTGGAAAGTTAAATGATGTGTAACTTTCGAACCGTAGGTCCGTTTTTAGTGTCGTTTCGAGCACGATGAATCTTATGAGATAACCTACGTGTTTAAATGATGAAATGAGGTGTGAATCCAATTATTTTTAAATATGATTTTATTTCTTGATGAATGATGTATTGTACATATATGCAATGAGATGTGTTAAATACATGCTATGTTGAAATATTAATCATGTGACAATTTGTTTGATTGGATGATGTATTGTTGACATATATGATGAAATGTGACAATATAAGATGTTGTTTTGAAAACATTATGATGTGATGATTTGTAGAGAATTGTATGATGTTGATTGATTTGTTTTGGAATGATGTGGGTACATGTGTGTTCTTCTTACTAATGATGATGATTGATGTGGACACATGTATGTTCTTTAATGATGATGATGATTGATTGTATTGAATGATGCTAATGTATATAAACATACTTTGATGATGATGATGATGATGTTAATGATGATGATGAAATGAGTATTTGATGATGTTACTCATTAGATTTGATGATGATATAAGTATGTTGTATATGTTGCATTCATTCATGTGCATTGATGATACTGTATCCATAAGGGTGTGTTGGATCAGTGAAGGGCATGATTCCCATTGTGAGGAATCTGTGCTGGTAGGACCGTATCTGGATGATGTTGGATCGGTCATGGGTTATTCCCATTTGACGATGTTGGTACCACATGCATAGTGTCAGTTCATACATATGCATACTTTTATAACATGATTGGAAGTATTCCAGTGTTATAAATATTGATGATGTGTTGCTTGCGTGTTTTGTTGAATTAGTGTTGGGTATGATTGTCTGTATGAAAGATGTGTTTCTGATGATGTTTGTGTAAACAATGGATGTTCCTGATGATCTGAATATGATGTAATTGGGTGAATGATAAACTATGATGTGTTGTTATTTAAGATGCAATAACATTTGTTAACTGTGATGAGACTCACCCTTACTGTTGATATTTTCAGATTGAGGATAGCTGCTTTCGACTTGGTGAGGATTAGCTCATAAGTCGGTTTAGTTGTTGTGTCGGTGTCATGCTCTGATAGATGTAACACTGGGAACGCGATGTTTTGAGTTTCGATTATAACTCTATTGTTTATTTTATTTGAAGTCTGATACATTAACGATGTAATGTCGACTTGATGATTTGATTCCGCTGTGTAAACATGATTTTTATCTAATGAGTTATAATTCAGATGTTTCAGTGATTGCATGACATATGCCAAACATGTGTTTTTCTTTTATTTTTGAATTGTGACACCCTTTGCATGTTTACTCTGATTTAATTTTGTTAATTACCGCGGGGTATTAGAGGGGTGTTATAATGTGTATAAGGGTAGTTCGAAGGTATAACTACAATCAAATAATCAAAATTACAAAATTACACACAAATTAAGAATGACAAAAAATCAAATTTAACATAACATCAAAATAAAAGATGATACCAATTGCAAATTCATATACAACCTGATAAGACCGAACCATTTGAAGTCCCAATCTAGAGTTATGTCCATTCAAAGAGTAGCAAACAAGTGGACTCACTAGTGGGCCACGCACCTAAGTCAGACACCATATGCATCTTAGTTGTTAGAGTCTATGTAACAGTCTCATGCATTCCACGTTGCACTCACCGAAGATGGTTTTAACCTTCATCCATATTTAAGTGTAACTTGGCGTCATACAAAGACACAATTTATTCCATTCTTGCAAGTTAAACTTCTCCGACTACACTAAGTTAAATGTTGGAATTCTAACATTACATATACATGTACTTCATCTCCATCTACCGGTGACTCTCATAATCATAAGTATTGTAAATATCAGAGAGATACTACGAGAAACTTTTTAACACATAATTTTATATTGGAGTTACATATCAACAACTATAAATCTTTGAGAGTTTGAAACTCAAATTTTAATTTTTACTACTAATTCAAAACACAAATATAAATCTTCTTATTTTAAAAACTAGTCGAATCTTATACTAGGGGTTGATTGTCGTATTCCAGTTATTTTGCTTTAATTAGACCTCAAACAACTACAATACAAGCGATAATTTAGGAATATATGCAATATAAATAGTCACTGGCATTGATAATTAAAAAAATATTTTACTTTATGTATTATTGTGTCTAAGAACTATATAAGAACTTATTATTGTTATTATTATTTAAGTTATTATTATTATTATTTATTTAATGATAAGCTATATATATATATATATATATATATATATATATATATATATAATTAAATTACAAATTAGCAAAATATAAGTTTTTTCAATGAAAACTAGTAGGAGACCCGTGTGTTCGCACGGGTAAGTTATTTCTTAATATGTAGATTATATTATAAGTGCAATGTATACATACGTAAGTTGTACAAATGAAATCATAAATTGGGACATATCAAGTTAGTGGAAACCATAAAATATAAAATGTAGATTTCACCGACAAAATACTTCGTTCAAAAGTTATAATCATGCAAGTTTACAGACAATTTTCAGATGAAACGGAAAACAAAGTCTTAATATTATTGTTTGGCCAATTTTAGAATAGAAAATGCAACATTGATTGTAATCCTTAAAATTGTTTTGTTAATGTCAAGTAGAATGTTGTTCAACATCAAAGACCTAAAACAAAGAAAAAGATCATTAAGAGTATGAAGAATATATAAGTTCCTAATTGAAGATGATTAATTATCTCTTAATGGACCACATATGAAGAATAAAATTATTTGACGAACATGAGATATTATAATAATCTAGAAATTAAAAAGGCTTTAATAGTAATGAGTTAAATTACCTATACAACATTGTGAAAAACTTCTTTGAAAACCACATTAGTTGTTTGGTTTAATTGGAATTTGTCTTTGTCATGAATGAGGATTTTCAAACCTGCTTTGCTTTTCACTCTAAACATTGCAACATATAGTTGTCCATGGCTGAAGACATCTTTAGGCAAATATAAACCAACATGATCCAATGATTGTCCTTGAGATTTATTTATTGTCATTGCAAATGATACAATTATGGGAAATTGTCTTCTAATAAGTTTGAATGACCAAGGTGATTGAGAAGGAGATAAAGACATCCTAGGTATGTAAATAGTGTTTCCAATATTAGTACCTGATATAATCTTAGCCTCGATGACATGATTTGCTAACCTTGTTACGGTCAACCTTGTACCACTGCAAAGTCCTTCAGATTGATCCAAATTCCTAATCAACATAATGGTAGTGCCAATCTTTAATTTCATGGAATGATTAGGTAGACCGGAAGTTTTCAAACAACTTAAGAATTCAGGAGTCAGATGCTCGAATGCCTCGTTGTCATTTGCCTCTGATCTATCAATTGAATCACTGCTCAAAAATTCTTTTTCATCACCTGAATAAACAAAAAGTGTTTAGAATAACATACAAAAAATAAGCATAAAACTAAATAGAGACCATGATAAATTAAAGAGCACTTGGAAGAAGATTAGTAATGTAATCATTGATTTCGTCCACAATTTCAATAGTTGAAGCTAAAATAGCTCTACTTTGAAGGAAATCAGAATTTGTGTAATTTTCTAGGAGGTTAGGATATGTACTTGTAACAATGGTTTCAATTGGGTCCACAAAATTTGTTAAAAGAAACTCAGGAGTGTCGCACGCTCGCGAAAAAATGAACAGAGTCGCCACCAATATATTTATCCCATAAGGGAAAGGAATATCAGAAAACCTAACAAAGGAAGGAACAGGGTCTTGCGACCAGAGAATCAAGGTACGGGAGTCGGTTACGCAAGGGGAAGGTATTAGCACCCCTCACGCCCATCGTACTCGATGGTATCCACCTATGTTTGTTTCTATCTAAAGGGTGTATAACTATGTTTATGTCTAAATGCGAATGAATGCAAAATGTAGGGAAAAGAAGAATTGTACTCGCACGGGCCCTACCCCGCTGCCTACGTATCCTTTTCAGGAATCAGAGTTACCGTAGCTCGGCTCACGATTTTCTGTTTGTTTTTGTGTTTTTTAGTTGGGCGGCGTTAACGCTCACGCTCTTGCACAAGGGGACAGCCTAGGATGCAATGGAGCGGAGATAACTTGCCCTTAGAAAGGAGAAAAAGAGATTGGTTTGTATCTTTTAAGGGTAAGTTATCTCCGCTCCATTGCATCCTAGGCTGTCCCCTTGTGCAAGAGCGTGAGCGTTAACGCCGCCCAACTAAAAAACACAAAAACAAACAGAAAATCGTGAGCCGAGCTACGGTAACTCTGATTCCTGAAAAGGATACGTAGGCAGCGGGGTAGGGCCCGTGCGAGTACAATTCTTCTTTTCCCTACATTTTGCATTCATTCGCATTTAGACATAAACATAGTTATACACCCTTTAGATAGAAACAAACATAGGTGGATACCATCGAGTACGATGGGCGTGAGGGGTGCTAATACCTTCCCCTTGCGTAACCGACTCCCGTACCTTGATTCTCTGGTCGCAAGACCCTGTTCCTTCCTTTGTTAGGTTTTCTGATATTCCTTTCCCTTATGGGATAAATATATTGGTGGCGACTCTGTTCATTTTTTCGCGAGCGTGCGACAGCTGGCGACTCTGCTGGGGATGTTGCTAGACCTGTTGCTGGTCCATCCATAGCGAGTCGATCCTAGCCTGCGTTTGTTTGTTTATTTACTGGGTGTTTATTTGTTTTTATGTCTATACCTTGTATATATGTTTGCATGTTTATTTTTCTGCTTGCATATCATGTTTATTTCTGTTTGCACATCATGCATATGGATTATATTCTGTGTTCCTTGGGGTCTTCTGTTCTGTTTTGCAGGTTGGGTGGGATGTTCTATGAGGTAAAAGGCCCAATACACAGGCTATGAGTGCACTTTAGGTACCCTAGGATAGAGTGGGAGCATGGTTTGTCTCGAGGTGTACGTCTCGGGATGGATCATGTGACTACGAGCAGAGTAGTGGTTTCAAACGGAGGTATTATCGTCACCCGCATCCGCGCTGTGATGATGCTTACCTTCGGGCGGACCGTATACTGCGTTTCATGACCTTACCCTGACCTAGATTCACCTGTGAGTGGGGAGGGATATACATGACAGGTACTGTTGGTGACTATTGGTCTTCCTGGTATTCAAAAAGGTGTCGGACCTTTGATTCTGTGATATTTGACCTGTATCAGTTATTCAGAAGTTTGTACAGTGGTTACTAAGATTATATGGACCGAGGATCCCATGCTTTTGCATTGCATAACATCATTGCTTTGTCCACTCCATTTATGAAAGATCCTAAAGTCTATTTCCAAAAAAAAAGGAGAAAAGAAAAGAAAAGAAAAGATATGTAAAAGAAAAGGAAATAGAAAAGCAAAAAGGAAAGAAAAGATATTCTATACCAAAAAAGAATGAAAGTGCGTGAAAAGACTTTAGGATCTCTCATAAATGAAACATGCATTCATACTATCATGCATTTCATGGTTCTTTCAAAGACTTATGGGACCATTTCTATCCAGATTTCAAGATCAACAACAGATTTGACTTCTCACTGCCACAACTCCAAGATCAACTATGGAACAACTCCGTGAGGAAATGGATGAGATGAGGGAACAAATGGGTCATCTTATGTTGGAAATGCAAGAATTGGTCCATAATCAGGGTGCACTAAAAGAGGAAAACAGTCAGTTGAAGACTCAAGTGAGTTTGGTCATGGAAGTTCTGAAAAAGGTACTAAGAAAGGAAGGGGATGTTGTTCCTACTGCTGCAACAGAAGTTGTTGATCCCTTCTCTTCAGTAGGATCCTTTCCCACTCATGGAATACCTCAGGAAGTTCCTCCTCAACTCCATGTGCCATTACCTCCATGCCAATCTGTTCTTCAAGGAGGCCAAATGTGTGGGAAAAAGCCTAAGATACCTCGGAGAATTCTCAATCCTATCCCGATGCCTTACGCTCAGTTACTTCCCCGTTTGCTGGAGCTTCAGTTGATTGAGCTACGAGAATTGGCTACGCCTGAAAAGCTTCCCCCCACCTTTGATGCCAATGCTCGATGCGAGTTCCATTCTGGGGCACCTGGTCATGACATTGAGAATTGTAGGGCGCTGAAGCAGCAAATTCAAGATCTCATTGATTCAAAAATGATTTTGTTCACCCCCGAGGGTATGTTTGTTCGAGGAAATGGGGTTCCAACTGCGGTGGAAGAAAAGGTTGATTCATACTTCTATGTCAGATCTACTTCAAACCAGAAGCATAATGCACCATCTTGGGTTCCAGGTTTCCCACCCCATCAGTCCCCATTTGTTTCACGGCCAAATCAAAAGAGGAAGACACCTGAACAGAATGGGTACTGGAGTCATTGCCATCAGCAGGGTCCACAAATGCCAAGGAGACCACCAAGAAGGATTGACCCAATTCCTATGACCTATAGTCAGCTGCTTTCTCATTTGCTCAAGGATTCTTTGGTCCAACTAAGGGAGTTTAAGCCCCCTCCAATACCAATTCCTCAAGGATATGACTTAAATGCAAGGTGTGAGTACCATTCTGGGACATCTGGACATTCAACTGAGGATTGTAATATTTTGAAACATCAAGTCCAAGATCTCATTGACTCCAAAGTAATGTCATTCACTCCGAATGGCCTGCGCATAAAACGAAGAGTTCATGCATAAGTGAATGCCCGTATTCCAGAAAGTATCAAAAAAAAGAAGAATAAGCCCAAATGGAGTCAAGGCTCCTCAACATTGGCAATCATCATTTCATTTCCGTATTCTCACTTCAATATTCCCTGTTTTGTTGAAGACTACTTCCTTGTCTGAGTTGGTTGGTATGATAATAATAAAAGCACCACAAATTCTCGAGCAACTTCTTCATAATCTTTTCCAAAAAAAAAGAAATCAAGAATGTTTTGTAGAAGCATCTCTCATTCTCAAGGTTCTTATGCTCAGTTGTATCCGTGGAGGTTGGTGTTTCAGTTGGTGTTTGAGTTCTCTTTGCAACAAATAGCTTCTCTAAGTTTGGTGACTACGCAAGGTCCCTCCACGTTTAATGGCAAATACTTCTTCAATGAATATGCTTGGGGCTCCCGCACGAGGGATAAGCAAGACGCACTCTTATCTTGAGCATTGCATCACTCGCATTGCTCGAATCCCTAAAAGCATTACAAATTCTTGGGTGATTTCGTCAGAATCTTCTTCCGTGTGATAATCAAGAGTGTTCTTCACAATGCTTCTCATTCTCAAGGTTCTACTTCATATATCAGTTGTCTTTCCTCAGGATCTCCTTCTCAGTGGCCTTGCTAGTCAACAGAGACAAGAAGAATATGAGAAACAAATTGATGTGATTCTACTGCCTTGTGCCCATTCGTTTCCTTGTTTGTTGGAATTTCAATTAGTAGCTCTCTTGAGTTTAATGATCATGCAAGATTCTTCCCATTTATGATGGCGATTACTTCTTCAACATCTATGCTTGGGGCTCCCGCACGAGGGATAAGCAAGACGTACTCTTATCTTGAGCATTGCATCATTCGCATTGCTCGAATCCCTAAAGCAAGGCAAAAGTTTACAACTCTTGGGTGACTTTGTCGGAGTTCTCTTTTGAAGTAATCTGAAGTGTTTGGAAGGAACTGCAGAAAGTATTCAAGCTCAACAAGTCCAGACGGAGTCAAGTCTCCTCAACAACGACACCCATTTAGTTTCTTACTGCATTCTCATTGTAATTTTTCATTTGTGTGTTTAAGCATCAATAGCATGTAAAAACTTGTTAATTTCTGAATGAAAATCATAATACATTGTTTATGTTTGTCTTGAAGTAATCCATTCGTTATCACTCATAAAATGTTTTTGGCATTACGATACCAACTTTGCTAATCACTTGCTTAGGCAAAAAGCGGAGGGAGAATGATGAAAAATAAAAATGCAAAAATCTCCAATTGTGTGTTTTCGAATAAAAACCCTACTGAGGATGTACAGGCATTGTTTCAAATCCCCAAACACCGGAGATATAAGGGAGATAGACCCTCGTTAACCCCTTTGAGCCTTGGAGAAGGAGTTTCTTTTCTAATCATAAAAAACCCTTATTTTAACCTTGGGGCAGGGTAGTGTTCATTTAACTTGATCGAGTGTTCAAAACTCACCAAAAGGTGCACGTAAGGATACAACAATGGTTATCCTTCAAAAGGTTGAGGAATTTCAAAACCGCAATGATTATCCTTATTCCATCAAGAGGTCAAAAGAGGACGATGCCACAATGGTTATCCCTCATCAATCAGAGAATGAGGCAGTCACAATATTTCAAACAAATCGAGAGCAACGCAACATCGCACGACTTGTTCAAAAAAGAAGAATTAAAAAAAAAAAAGAGCCCGCTAAGTCAAAAACTTGAAATAAGTGACTTAGGCAAAAGTTAGGGCATCCCGCTGGACTCCAAAATAAAATTCAAGAGAATTTGTCCAGGCAAAAGTTAGGGAAAGCAGAAGCGAAAAACAAGGATTACAAAATAAAGATCCTCATCAAAAGAACAAAGTCGTGTGATCAGGCACCAAAAATGAAAGGTGAGTGACTGCCACGTCCAAAGAACCTCATTGATTCTTCAACCATCTCAAAATTCCTTGTGAGGGATGAACACTCGTGTCGAGCTAAATGAACATAGGAACGGAGAACATCACGAAGGGGGTGGGTACAAATAATTCTGAGCCTAAAAATCCTTTGTTTTCTAAAAACCGCGAACTCGGCCAAGTTACAACCCTTAAAAGTCCTAATTGAAGTAGGGTTTATCTTGAAAGCGCACCCCGAAGAGATAGCTTTTAACTGACTCCCAATGAAGCGAGACTCATATCCATGTTGGTATCGTATGCTTGCTTTATCTTCCGTATGCAAAAAATCGAGGTTGTGTCAACTAGTGATTCGGTCACAAGAGGTTGCAACCTCATTTCATAAAAAGTTTTAAAACTTCAAGGCTAACATAGGCTTTGCATTAGAATTATCATTCTTAGAATTAACATTCTTTTGCATGCAAAATATGTGCTTAACATCAAGGAAATTTTCAAGGATGAGAATCAGTGAGCAACTTGATCATGTCAAAATACAAGAGACTTGAGAACTCCGAGGAGTAAAAGCCAATCTTTTCAAGTGTTGACCATCAAGGGGCAAGTTACCCAAAGAACTTCGTTGGGCATGAACAGTTGATGTGTTCTTTGATTACTCTGAGGGGAAGAGTTTGAAGACTCCGTTGAGCGTGGTAAAGTTGTTTCCACGTTTGTTTGACTTCAAAACAAAGAAAGCCTGAGGATTCTAGCAAGACGTACCTAATCAGGGGCAATTAAGTCGAGGTTTGACCTCTCAAATTCAGCATATCTGGGGCAATCATGTCGATAAATCTCTTCAAGCTTTGATCAATCTGGGGCAATCATGTCAAGAAATCTCTCTCAAGTTCAACCAATCTGGGGCAGTTACGTCGAGATTCGACAAATCTCTCCAAGGATCCTTTGGGGCAAATTCCTCCATAAGTCACGAAGCTTGGGGGCACAATTCTGAGTTTTTTGTCGCTCCATGACCATAGGATTTTATTTCTCCTAGAATCTTGGTCTCCCCCCAAGCATGGAGTTTATTTCTCCCGAGAGTTTGTTCCATTCCTCAAGCATAGGAGTTTATTTCTCCTAGGAGTTGTCCTACTTCCCTAATCAAGGCTCGTTACCTGGATTTCTCATCCCCAACATGGTGAATTGAGGGAATCTCCTCAAGCTAAAAATCCTCCAAGCAGTGGCACATGGTGAGAAGTCAGAAGTTATCCCACACTCTACAAGCCAACAACCAGAAGGGGCATCTTGCAAATCAAAGTCCAATATTTATTGGCACCTCCGCATGGTCCTTGACACTAAGGGGATTCTCCCTGGTGCTTACTTCAATAATGCCTTTATTTGGCATCCTGCATATAGTGTTCACTGCATATAACATCGCATCCTCAAAAGCGTAGCATATCCGTCAAAGCGGATCATTACACCATAGAAAAATTCAAACATGCATAACAAAGCATAAGCCAGATAATACAAATCCGCACCCAGTCAAGACAATAATACATCCCCACACAAAAAGTTGTCCTTACAAATTCTGATTGATATCTGCTACTACATTTCAGATCTCTTCCAACCACGGTGCCGAGGCGAGGTATCTTCAATCTCTGATGAGCGTCTGACACAATGTCTTCTTTTGTCTCCTGGTGTCGAGTCGATGTTGAGTCATAGATCGTAAGAGATCTTATTCTTTCGGTCCTGAAGATCATGCTTAGGTCTTCTCCTGATGTTGAGTCGATGTTGAGTCATAGATCGTAAAAGATCTTATTCTTTCAGTCCTGAAGATCGTGCTTGGGTCTTCTCCTGATGTCGAGTCGATGTTGAGTCATAGATCGTAAGAGATCTTATTCTTTCAGTCCTAAAGATCGTACGAGATCCTCTCCTGATGTTGAGTCGATGTTGAGTCATAGATCGTAAGAGATCTTATTCTTTCAGTCCTAAAGATCGTACGAGATCCTCTCCTGATGTTGAGTCGATGTTGAGTCATAGATCGTAAGAGATCTTATTCTTTCAGTCCTGAAGATCATGCTTAGGTCTTCTCCTGATGTCGAGTCGATGTTGAGTCATAGATCGCAAGAGATCTTATTCTTTCAGTCCTGAAGATCATGCTTAGGTCTTCCCCTGATGTTGAGTCGATGTTGAGTCATAGATCGTAATAGATCTTATTCTTTCAGTCCTGAAGATCATGCTTAGGTCTTCTCCTGGTGTCGAGTCGATGTTGAGTCATAGATCGTAAGAGATCTTATTCTTTCGGTCCTGAAGATCGTGCTTAGGCCTTCTCCTGATGTTGAGTCGATGTTGAGTCATAAATCGCACGAGGTCTTTTTCTTTCGATCATTGTTTCATGCAACCATTCTCTTTGAGAACCCCGTGTCGGCACCGCTACCACGTTATAAGCTATCTCCATTCAAACCCATCACCCACTGTAAATATTTCCACCAGAAAAACAAAAAAATCTCTTTCCCCAGCAGATATCAAAACAAAAAGAAAAATAAGGATAACACTTACACCATCTTCTCTTCAGGACAAATTTTTGGTACTTTGATATTTAATCGTCTCCTACCTTCAATGTTCGAAGGGCTAGCGCCATTCTCACCTTCAGGTTTAAGACGATTAAATAGGGGCAGCTGTCATACCCCAAATTTGTCCTACCCTTATTTATCTGGCTTACAACTCATACATACATCATTTAGGTCATAATCCAACTCATGCATTCATTAATCAATAAACTGGCAAGGGATCAAGGGTCATGAAGTAAGTTGGAGTTTCACGTAGGTCTTGGCAAAAGGTTATTTATTTCCTCACAAAAAGGGATGTTTGGCGCTTAATCAAGAATGTGATTGATATAGGTCATATGGAAAACATCTAATCACATTACTTATTACTTGATCTAAGGTTTATTTCCTAAGTCACTTGAATCAAGATTTCCTGATTAGGGTTATGGCCTCATATATACTTCATTGTGTGGGCAACCATTGTTCGAGTTTGTTTCTTCTATCACAAGATATTGCGTCAACAGTCAATTTGAAGATTAAAGTGCAATTCTTTTTAGCGCTCGCACATTGAGAGAAGTAAATGACACCAAAAAGAAAAGGAACATTACATGGTACAAGCTGAAGTCTCACTACATGTTTCAAATATGATATATTCTCAAGGCCAAATTACATTCTCCACATTCATCCAAAGTTCAAATACATTCAACCGCCCCCATATTCAAAGTTCCATTACAATTGCCTTCATCATTGAAACTTCGTTCATTACAAATGGAGAGAAAAGTCAAACATCCAAGAAATATGCAAATTTCATTTCAAACATTACATCCACATTACCATGTCCACAAGAATCCATTACAAAATAAAGTCAAGAAAATATTACAAGGGAAAAATACATTTTTTGCGCGGTCGACTAAGGACCCCGACTATGGATCTAACTTCGGTTGATTCTCCCAAGATATACCTCCTCCTTCATCTCCATTACATTGCATCTTCAACAGCGTTAAATGTCCTTCACGATCGAGCAACATGGTTGGTCATCTTCTCTCTATTTTACTTCAATGGTGCACCAATCTATATGATCAAGAATGTTCAGCCACGTCATTATCTAGCAAGCATAAAAGAGGGTTTATATGAATCTCACAAACTACTGTCAACATTCAGTTCAATTTAAACCAATGTACATGTTTCCATTCACCCCTATAACTAACCTGCCACCAACACAAACCAGAATTTCAGCATAACGACCATGCATCACTAAAGAAAACCATTCAGTCAGCCCCACACGGTTAAAACTCATGCCCTGCACATATAAAACCACATCAATACCCACGCCAATTCAAAACAAAATGAGGGAGTTAGCAAATAAAATTACATCTGCCAATTCACATCTCTTTCAAAAGTCAAGATCTTGGGACTTTATGGAAGCTTAAGGGAATTCAGCCAATCCTCCAAAACCATTCAACATTGCACCTGCATAATTCAGTCAGCAACATCAGTCAGTGCACACATTCAGGTTCAAATATTATCCCTAAATACAATTTCAGTTCAGCCCCATACTTCCTAACAGTTTCCAAGCCATAACAGATTCAATAGACATTTCCTAACCGCATATTACTAACATTAACAGAAATACCAAATAGAAAAACCTCATAACTAACTTTCTCCCAACTTAACTAACTTCCAACTTCCAAATAACTAACAACCTTAACCATCCTTCTAACTAACCTAGCCACTCTCTAACTGTCAATAACAGAACTCAAACCTCCAACTAACTTTCCTAACTACCTCATAACAAACCTAACAGAATTATCCAACAGATTTTTGACAGAAAACTCAGAGGGAGGACTAACCTGGAAAATGCTATAAAGCAGAACTCGGTTTCACACTTCAAAGCCCCACCATTCTTCACCTTCAATTCTGAACTTTCACTCTTAATTCACCATCTTCAACCAACCATAATCCTTCAACCACTTCTCCACTACACACGCCTCATTCACACCATACAAATCACTACCTTCATCTATCATCATCCTCCACATCCACTTCACCTTCATCACCATCTTCTTCTCTCTACACTTTCTCCCAATCTTCACTTCTCCACCAACCTTCACTGCTCATCTTCACAACAACGCACATAAGAATCTAAGAGAAATCAGCAATAGAGAGAAAGAAATCAGAAAAGGAGATAACAAAAAAAAAACAAACTTTACCTCTCTCTCGATCAAAGAATCTTCGTCCATCTTCTTCACCAATCATCGCTTTCATTCTCCAACAATCTTCACTCATCCAGAACAAGCTCCAACAGAAAACTACAAAAAAAAACTGAATCTACAGAAATCATCCTCCACGCTTCAATCTCAAAAGCTTCGTTCTTGGATCAATTGCGAATTCATCTGCAAAATCATCACCTTCAACTACCACGAGCTTCATCATCGCATCATCATCGACATCGTCGCCAATGCCATAGCCCTGCAATCAACGCGACAATCTTAGCCGCCACATTGCATCGCCATAATCGTTCCATCGTCAAAACGCCATCAATTATGAGCTTCACCTGAGATATCAAATCATCACCATCATCACGAAGTCGAAGAAACACCGGATTGGCTTCGTCAAATCGAAGCATTGAGAGTGAGAGCGAATCGAGAATCTGAGATGATAGTGAGCCGAAAGTTTCAGATTGAGAGGAGATGATCGAAAACGAAGAGAGGTGGTCTACGGTGGTGCTCGCTGCAATCTCGCCGGATGGAGTGAAATCGCCGGCGCCGTTTTGAAGCTCGAGAGGGAGAAGAGCGTCTGGGAATCTCAAAGGTCATAACTCAACCCTAAATCCCTCTTTCAATTTTTAATTTTATTTACTTTTTCTTTTAAAAAATAGAAAAATATGAATCATGCAAAAACATTGGGCCACGAATTGCAATCTACACCCCCTTGGCCCATGCTGTTTTTTGGCTGAACATGAAAATAGTAACAAAAAACAACTTTGGGTCAATCCTAATTGGGCCATGCGCCAGTTTCACTAGGTACACCACTATCTTCTGTATGAACCCCCTGTGCCACTCAAATTTAGGCTAGATTTAGGTTTTGCTTCACATAGTTTTTTCCTATTTTTTAGGTGATCTCAATGACATGAAAACTAATATTTTGGTTAGATTTTAGGGATAAAAAAACAACATACAAAATCGATTCTCTTTGTTCGTTTTTAGCTTGTTAGATTTTAGACTTTTAGTACAGTTCTTTTACAAATGAAAACACAATAAAACTACTCCTTTTTTACTTTAATTTCTAGTTGCATTTGGGAATTCTCTTCACATTAAAAAGCTCATGAAAAATGATTTTACGTATTTTAGAGTGTGTAAATAGTTGTCATGATTTTTGTTAATTTTTTCTTAATTGTTTTAATCCTTTTAATAAATCTTTTTCTCCACAATATATTTGAATTTCCTTTGATTAATACTTCTTTGTAAATATTTCTCTAATAGACTTAGGAATTAATTTTTAGTCTCGTTTTTTGTGTATAGAATTAATGGATGTATGTGTGCTTGTGAGTATCATTTGTTTGCTATAATTCTCAATTTCATTTGTCGCATATTGATTTTCCTTTACCTATTCCATGTATAACTTTTTCCTATTAATAGATTGTATAGTTTTTCTATTTTAATTCCCATGCATAGACAACTTAGACTAGAATTTAGGAATAGTTCCCTTCTCATTTTCTTTTTCTTTTCAACACTTTTAAAATACTTAATAAAAAATCGATGAAGATCATACCGTTGCTTTATTTCATGGTAGGAAAGAAATGATTGAGGCGTAGGCCTCGATGTATGTTCTTTCCTACTTAGCGGAGAAGAAATGATTGAGGTGTGAAGCCTCGATGTATTTCTTAACCGTTATTTAGAGAAACGATTGTGGCGTAGGCCTCGATGTGCATTCTCTAAATATTCACAAAAAACTTCTTTTTGTATTCCTATTTAGCGGGGAAGAAATGATTGAGGTGTGAAGCCTTGATGTATTTCTTAACCGTTATTTAGAGAAACGATTGTGGCGTAGGCCTCGATGTGCTTTCTCTAAATATGCAAAACAAAACTCTTTTGGTATGATCTAAGTCACAAATTAAAATCCCCATAAAACACACCAACCAAAAACACTTCAAAAAACCTAATAAATGGTCAGATTTAACAAAAGTGAGGAAGTGATGCGAGACCTTGTAGTGGGTTCTCGTCATCATGGAATTACCCTTAGAAAGGAGAAAAAGAGATTGGTTTGTATCTTTTAAGGGTAATTCCATGATGACGAGAACCCACTACAAGGTCTCGCATCACTTCCTCACTTTTGTTAAATCTGACCATTTATTAGGTTTTTTGAAGTGTTTTTGGTTGGTGTGTTTTATGGGGATTTTAATTTGTGACTTAGATCATACCAAAAGAGTTTTGTTTTGCATATTTAGAGAAAGCACATCGAGGCCTACGCCACAATCGTTTCTCTAAATAACGGTTAAGAAATACATCAAGGCTTCACACCTCAATCATTTCTTCCCCGCTAAATAGGAATACAAAAAGAAGTTTTTTGTGAATATTTAGAGAATGCACATCGAGGCCTACGCCACAATCGTTTCTCTAAATAACGGTTAAGAAATACATCGAGGCTTCACACCTCAATCATTTCTTCTCCGCTAAGTAGGAAAGAACATACATCGAGGCCTACGCCTCAATCATTTCTTTCCTACCATGAAATAAAGCAACGGTATGATCTTCATCGATTTTTTATTAAGTATTTTAAAAGTGTTGAAAAGAAAAAGAAAATGAGAAGGGAACTATTCCTAAATTCTAGTCTAAGTTGTCTATGCATGGGAATTAAAATAGAAAAACTATACAATCTATTAATAGGAAAAAGTTATACATGGAATAGGTAAAGGAAAATCAATATGCGACAAATGAAATTGAGAATTATAGCAAACAAATGATACTCACAAGCACACATACATCCATTAATTCTATACACAAAAAACGAGACTAAAAATTAATTCCTAAGTCTATTAGAGAAATATTTACAAAGAAGTATTAATCAAAGGAAATTCAAATATATTGTGGAGAAAAAGATTTATTAAAAGGATTAAAACAATTAAGAAAAAATTAACAAAAATCATGACAACTATTTACACACTCTAAAATACGTAAAATCATTTTTCATGAGCTTTTTAATGTGAAGAGAATTCCCAAATGCAACTAGAAATTAAAGTAAAAAAGGAGTAGTTTTATTGTGTTTTCATTTGTAAAAGAAATGTACTAAAAGTCTAAAATCTAACAAGCTAAAAACGAACAAAGAGAATCGATTTTGTATGTTGTTTTTTTATCCCTAAAATCTAACCAAAATATTAGTTTTCATGTCATTGAGATCACCTAAAAAATAGGAAAAAACTATGTGAAGCAAAACCTAAATCTAGCCTAAATTTGAGTGGCACAGGGGGTTCATACAGAAGATAGTGGTGTACCTAGTGAAACTGGCGCATGGCCCAATTAGGATTGACCCAAAGTTGTTTTTTGTTACTATTTTCATGTTCAGCCAAAAAACAGCATGGGCCAAGGGGGTGTAGATTGCAATTCGTGGCCCAATGTTTTTGCATGATTCATATTTTTCTATTTTTTAAAAGAAAAAGTAAATAAAATTAAAAATTGAAAGAGGGATTTAGGGTTGAGTTATGACCTTTGAGATTCCCAGACGCTCTTCTCCCTCTCGAGCTTCAAAACGGCGCCGGCGATTTCACTCCATCCGGCGAGATTGCAGCGAGCACCACCGTAGACCACCTCTCTTCGTTTTCGATCATCTCCTCTCAATCTGAAACTTTCGGCTCACTATCATCTCAGATTCTCGATTCGCTCTCACTCTCAATGCTTCGATTTGACGAAGCCAATCCGGTGTTTCTTCGACTTCGTGATGATGGTGATGATTTGATATCTCAGGTGAAGCTCATAATTGATGGCGTTTTGACGATGGAACGATTATGGCGATGCAATGTGGCGGCTAAGATTGTCGCGTTGATTGCAGGGCTATGGCATTGGCGACGATGTCGATGATGATGCGATGATGAAGCTCGTGGTAGTTGAAGGTGATGATTTTGCAGATGAATTCGCAATTGATCCAAGAACGAAGCTTTTGAGATTGAAGCGTGGAGGATGATTTCTGTAGATTCAGTTTTTTTTTTGTAGTTTTCTGTTGGAGCTTGTTCTGGATGAGTGAAGATTGTTGGAGAATGAAAGCGATGATTGGTGAAGAAGATGGACGAAGATTCTTTGATCGAGAGAGAGGTAAAGTTTGTTTTTTTTTGTTATCTCCTTTTCTGATTTCTTTCTCTCTATTGCTGATTTCTCTTAGATTCTTATGTGCGTTGTTGTGAAGATGAGCAGTGAAGGTTGGTGGAGAAGTGAAGATTGGGAGAAAGTGTAGAGAGAAGAAGATGGTGATGAAGGTGAAGTGGATGTGGAGGATGATGATAGATGAAGGTAGTGATTTGTATGGTGTGAATGAGGCGTGTGTAGTGGAGAAGTGGTTGAAGGATTATGGTTGGTTGAAGATGGTGAATTAAGAGTGAAAGTTCAGAATTGAAGGTGAAGAATGGTGGGGCTTTGAAGTGTGAAACCGAGTTCTGCTTTATAGCATTTTCCAGGTTAGTCCTCCCTCTGAGTTTTCTGTCAAAAATCTGTTGGATAATTCTGTTAGGTTTGTTATGAGGTAGTTAGGAAAGTTAGTTGGAGGTTTGAGTTCTGTTATTGACAGTTAGAGAGTGGCTAGGTTAGTTAGAAGGATGGTTAAGGTTGTTAGTTATTTGGAAGTTGGAAGTTAGTTAAGTTGGGAGAAAGTTAGTTATGAGGTTTTTCTATTTGGTATTTCTGTTAATGTTAGTAATATGCGGTTAGGAAATGTCTATTGAATCTGTTATGGCTTGGAAACTGTTAGGAAGTATGGGGCTGAACTGAAATTGTATTTAGGGATAATATTTGAACCTGAATGTGTGCACTGACTGATGTTGCTGACTGAATTATGCAGGTGCAATGTTGAATGGTTTTGGAGGATTGGCTGAATTCCCTTAAGCTTCCATAAAGTCCCAAGATCTTGACTTTTGAAAGAGATGTGAATTGGCAGATGTAATTTTATTTGCTAACTCCCTCATTTTGTTTTGAATTGGCGTGGGTATTGATGTGGTTTTATATGTGCAGGGCATGAGTTTTAACCGTGTGGGGCTGACTGAATGGTTTTCTTTAGTGATGCATGGTCGTTATGCTGAAATTCTGGTTTGTGTTGGTGGCAGGTTAGTTATAGGGGTGAATGGAAACATGTACATTGGTTTAAATTGAACTGAATGTTGACAGTAGTTTGTGAGATTCATATAAACCCTCTTTTATGCTTGCTAGATAATGACGTGGCTGAACATTCTTGATCATATAGATTGGTGCACCATTGAAGTAAAATAGAGAGAAGATGACCAACCATGTTGCTCGATCGTGAAGGACATTTAACGCTGTTGAAGATGCAATGTAATGGAGATGAAGGAGGAGGTATATCTTGGGAGAATCAACCGAAGTTAGATCCATAGTCGGGGTCCTTAGTCGACCGCGCAAAAAATGTATTTTTCCCTTGTAATATTTTCTTGACTTTATTTTGTAATGGATTCTTGTGGACATGGTAATGTGGATGTAATGTTTGAAATGAAATTTGCATATTTCTTGGATGTTTGACTTTTCTCTCCATTTGTAATGAACGAAGTTTCAATGATGAAGGCAATTGTAATGGAACTTTGAATATGGGGGCGGTTGAATGTATTTGAACTTTGGATGAATGTGGAGAATGTAATTTGGCCTTGAGAATATATCATATTTGAAACATGTAGTGAGACTTCAGCTTGTACCATGTAATGTTCCTTTTCTTTTTGGTGTCATTTACTTCTCTCAATGTGCGAGCGCTAAAAAGAATTGCACTTTAATCTTCAAATTGACTGTTGACGCAATATCTTGTGATAGAAGAAACAAACTCGAACAATGGTTGCCCACACAATGAAGTATATATGAGGCCATAACCCTAATCAGGAAATCTTGATTCAAGTGACTTAGGAAATAAACCTTAGATCAAGTAATAAGTAATGTGATTAGATGTTTTCCATATGACCTATATCAATCACATTCTTGATTAAGCGCCAAACATCCCTTTTTGTGAGGAAATAAATAACCTTTTGCCAAGACCTACGTGAAACTCCAACTTGCTTCATGACCCTTGATCCCTTGCCAGTTTATTGATTAATGAATGCATGAGTTGGATTATGACCTAAATGATGTATGTATGAGTTGTAAGCCAGATAAATAAGGGTAGGACAAATTTGGGGTATGACAAGGAGGAATAGGAATTTCAGCATATCCGTCATTTGGTTCGGAGATCTTTCCATCTCCAACTTGTAAAATCCATTGTGAGAAACTTTCAATTTCGGAAAAGTTGTTAGAATTTGATCCCGAGACCAACCGCATATTTTTTGTTAGTGTTAGAACCTTGCAATGTTCCCATATATATGAAGCATTTATGGTTGAATGCACAATATCGGACCTAGTTCCTCTTGGTACAACCGGTAGAATTTGACGAAAATCACCACCAAATACAACAACTTTTCCTCCAAAAATTTCCTTACATGGTTTATTTGGTTCCCCCATGATATCCTTCAGAGACTTGTCAAGTGCTTCAAAACACCACTTATTCGCCATTGGAGCCTCATCCCATATAATCAATTTGGTAATTTTCAACAACCCGACAAGGTCGTCTTTTTTATCAATGTTACATGTGGATGATCAAGACACGGTACTAGAATTTTGAATCTTGAATGTGTCGTTCTTCCTCCAGGTAGAAGTAGACTTGCAATACCACTTGATGCAACGTTCAAAACAATGTCACGATTTGAACGTACGACTGGTGATAGTGTGTTCCACATGAATGTTTTTCCAGTTCTCCCATAACCATATAAAAAAAAGACACCTCCTTTTTGATCTGTAACAGCTTCGAAGATTTCTTTAAAAATATTCAATTGTTCATCTATATGAATACAACAAAAATATCATTAGTCATTCTACTACAAAATAAGATAAAATTAAACATATATGAATTGTATGGTAAATTATAAACATTGGTGTCTCCGTATAAAATATATATTAATTCGTGGGGGGTTAAAAAAATTATATTACAAATAAAATGTATATTACTTCATTGGATCATAATTTATATAACATATAAACAACCTACATGGTTTATTTTTCATATCCTCAGTAAATAAGGATATTTAATTTGTGGTTTTTTTCCCAGTAACATATTAAATGACCATAAATATCAGCCAAAAGCAAATGGCATTAATTATGTTATTTTTTACATGGTACAGGTTTGTATCTTAAGTTGACAGAATTTATAGCTTGTGTACAATTAGCAGTTTGTATACTCTCACCATTAATGCTGGAAGGTGAAAAATAATTAAAGTTGTCCTTAATATTAGTTATATGTATACTCTCACCATTAACTTGTATAAATAGAATGGTTTTGGTTGGTGTCTTCCAAACATTTTCACCTACAAAAAAACATGGTTGGGACATCTTTTTCAATGGGAGAAGCATGTGGAACTGAAAATAGAGAGGAACAGAGAGGGAATTCATACGGCCCTATTTTAATATCATCGGATAGCAGGTATATAAATGTTTAATCACTATTACAATTTTGGCCTACGGCCACGCTAAAATTTTCCACAGCTCAGAAATTGTGGCCACATATATGATTTGGCCATAGTTATCAAAACGTAGAATTATGTTATAAAATATTGAATCCGGAGTATGAAACTTTGGCCTTTACTTCAATTGCTACGGTTATAAAATTGAGGATATTTTAAGGCGCAAAGAAAAACCGCGGCCTTATAATTTTGACTAAAAACTGTTGACAAAGTCCAAAAATTTAGTGTCCGCCATGTTTTCCCTCTTTTTTTTTTTTTTAAGTTTCCCTCTCATTAATTATTTTTTTCTAATTTATTTTAAATTAAAAAAACAACATTGAAAATGTAAATACAATAGGTCCCTCGTGCTAACCTAATTTTTTCTCTTCTCTTCCTGAATCGCTGCCGAAACCTAATTTTTTCTCTTCTCTTCCTGAATCGCCGCGAAGAACAACACCAATCTGCATCACCATTCACTAAACCTACCTCACTCTAAAACTATTATCATTCATTCAACAACACCTCTCTCCTCTCCTTTTTCTCTTCTCTTTATGTTCGGATCCAACTCGAGGAAAGAAACAAATTGGGGGTTAGGGTTTGCACTTTTCAGAAAATTTTCCAAATCGAATTTCCATCGCAATGGCTTCCACAAAGAAGATCACTCTCAAGAGTTCTGATGGCGAGTCATTTGAGGTTGACAAATTTGTGGCTTTGGAATTCTTAATTCTAATTTTTTTCCTTTTCGAATTTTTCAATCCGCTGTAACGGAATGGTCCGGCAACCTCATCGCCTTCATCTCATATGTTTGGTAGGAAGTGTCAGAGAATAAGAGGTGTGTTTCTATTATAAAAGGGATTGTTATTGCAAGGCGTAATGTTGGACTCAATAAGGACTTTAGCGTGAATGCGTAGCCTTAACTTGCTTAGAGCATGTTTGTTTGTTTTGAGTTGAAAAGAGGCATAAGGACTTTAGCGTGAATGCGTAGCCTTAGTTTTTCGAAATAGTATTGAAAAGATATTTTTTATTGAGCTAGGCAGATTAAGAGCACTACCCTAACTAATTGGTCTTTTTCTATACTTTTTACGGTTCCTAGGATTATCCATACTACATAGAAGTAGGAAATCCTTGTTTATATTGGACGTACGGGTCATCGAGGTCGTTTGAAGGCAACAAGTAGAGGTACCTTTAGCAAATTTGAAGGGACAATCATCTTTCTTATGCAACATCGAGGGACTAGATCATGTATTCGTAGGCAACATTGAGGGTCATCGAGGGACCATGATCTTTGATGATTTTTGAATCGAGGGACATTTGCTATGGGTACCTCTATATTCGAGGGGAACGACCATTATTTATTCGTAAGGCAACCAAAAGGGGCGTACCTTAGAGGTGAGTGTGTGCAGCAATCGCGTGTGTTAATTTCAGATATTTAGTCTTGATTAGTGTTAGCTAGCGTTCAGTTAATTAGTCTTACCATACAATCCGATTAAGCTAGCAGTTAAATATATACAAGAAATAAAATGCGGGAAAGTAAAACCTACGCTATTACATGGCTTCGGGATAGGGGATTACAGATTTAAACCTTGCGGGAAAGTAAAATGCAGAAAAATAAAGATCCTAAGTTACTATTACATCCCATAAAAAAATGCGAGGAAATTTAAATTGTAAATATACAATGTAAGGGGAAATCTGCGAATGTCCACAATGGTTCAAAGGCTCAATATAGTACCTCGCAATCAAAACAAAAAATATTAGTAATGAGAAAATAACAAAGTTATAAACAATTATTGATTAAAAAAATAATCTAAAATAATTCTAAAAGATAAATTAAAATTAAACAAATTATTTTTTATGTTTCTTAATATGAAAAAGTAAATCTAATTACATGTTTTTGTATTTTTATATTTTATATTGATTAATCAGCTAATAATTCATTAATAAGTAAAATGATTAAAGATATTAAGAAATACTATATGAAAAGGGATTTAGAACAGCACATTGGCCTAAATAAAGTTAGAATTAACCTAGTTGACAACATGACCAACGTGATAGAAGAATCAACCTAGTTAACTAATAAAGCTAATTAAAAGTTACAAGGCTAAAAATACAAAAACAATGCTAATTGAAAGTTAAAATAGAAAAGAGGTGCATGAGTGAATCAATACTTACTAGATTAAATCATGAACCTAAAGCCCATCTCAAGACAAATTGTCATTACTTTAGAAACTAGACAAATAACAATTAATTCTAATAATAAAATGAATGAATTAGAAAAGGAAAAAAAAAAAGATCTTCAGGATAGAAAAAGTAAATCGTAGACCAATCTAAACCAACATTCTCAACACTATGTCATAAAATAGTCCCCATATATAGCAAGAGAGAAATTAAAATAAGGTAAAGTAATGATAAAACAAAAATTGTGTGGACCGAACCAATCGTTAGTTGGTCCAGTGGTGATTGGCGCTGGACTTGGTAGGGAGAATCACGGTTCGATGATCGGTGGTGGGCTCCTCTCAATGTAAGACTTGGTCCATTCTTTCTATACAACCAGACAAGTATCTCTTTCAAAGACTACAAACAACATCCTCTTCTCTTACATAAGAAATAGATTTATATACACATTTTCAAAGTTTTATCACAGCTCACTATTAAGTATCAAAGAATAAAAGGAAACATACCGTCAGAATCAAAGCTCAATGTTCACTGTGGTTGGTGTCTTGGTCACGGTTACGTGACTATGTCGGAGGTTGTGTGCGTTGGTCCGATCGGGAGGTCGTTGTTCGTTGTGGTTCGTTGATGGAAGGCGGTGATTTCGTCTGAGCTTGTGGTCGAAGCGGTGACGCGATCGATTGTTGTTGCGAGGGAGTTTCATTCCGGCCGGTGGCTGCTCGTCGGAGGTTTGTGATTGTTGTTCCTATTTGGATCGGAGCGCGTCGGATATCCGTGATGTTGTTTAGTGGCTGAAGTTTGATCGGTCAAAAGGCTGGCCGGAGTGATTCTTTCTGCTTCGATTCCGGCAAGTGAAGGGGATGTGCAGAGGTAGTAGCCTAGATTCGATTTCGACCGCTTCTTTTGAACTTCGATTTGCTTTGGTTTCAATTTCGACTGTTTCTTTTGAAACTTCGATTTGCTTTGGCTCTTTATCCTTTTCTTCTTCTTTATCCCCTATCACACTGTAAAAAAAAATACAAACAGAGAGAATAGAAATATTGTTATTTAGTTTTATAAGAACAGGTTTATGGTGTATGTACAGATTTTTGGAATGTAGTTAGTGATGAAATTGGGTGATTGTGAAAGTTCCTGTTGTATATTGTATAATCTTAGAAGATGATGATGTTAGAAAACGTTAAAAGTACTAAAACAAATAAACAATATATGGTGTAATCTTGTGTAGTCGGAGGTAATTTACGTGACTGCAATTGTAGAAAAAAATAACAAATCTGTAAGGCTATGTTTGGATTGATGGAAGAGAGTGGAATGGAACGGAATGGTATAAACTTATGTTCCATTGTTTGGATTGATTAAAAACGGATGGAATGGAGCGGAACCGGATGGAATGCATTTCATCCCATTCCATCACTTTCCGTCATTTTTTATACCCTCCGATTTGGGCAGAATGACAAAATGTCTCTATTCCGTCATGCAATACCCAAACAATGGAATGTCATCTTTAATCCATTCCGCTCCGTTCCGCTCCATTCCGCTCCACTCCATTCCACTCCGTTCATTTTACTCTATCCAAACATAGCCTTAGAATTAAAAAAAGATGTTAACGTGTATTGTTTTAAGGGATATAGCATATATTTACAATATTTCTATATAATTCTTAGCGTAAAAAGTAAATCATCAGCTATACATCATATGATATAAAACAAAACATTGAAAAAATATAATAAATTGGGGGCCTCATATACAAATCATCGGCCGAACATTTGAAAATCATTTGAAAAACGGTGGCCTCAGGTGTCATCATTGGCCAAAATAAAAAAGGGTTTTTTTTAAAAAAACTTAGGAAAAAGATTTGTAGAAATTCGAATGCGAAAAGATTAGAATTTGTGAGAATTGTTGATGGAGAAAAGTTTCAGGGAGTTGTTGATGGAAAATGTTAGATAGTTTAAAAACATAGAAATGCACCAAGCAGGAATTGAACCCGTGACATTTTGTTTGCAAACCTTACTTCCTAACCAACTAAGCTATATTATTTATTTGAAATAAAAAGTCAATTGAAAGTGTATGAAGCATAGACAAGCATTCTTCTATTTCTTAAAATATAACAATTTAAGAGTAAACTACTATATTTTAAAATAGACCTTAAATCGAATATTTATAAAATTCAGGATGTCAATGTAAATGAATCCAAGATTTTATAAAATCCAATTTTAAAAATAATTTCGAAAATTTTTGTCGCTAAAAAGTGTGGGCAAATTTTGAGGTATGACAATATGTTTACACATTAGAAATGGAGATTTTTGTCTTTATGAAATGAAAATTCCGCTGTAAATTATGCTGAATGAAAGGGTTGTTAATCAGATTATTAAAGTTGTTATAGGATCTAAATAATATGATGACAGGTGAAGGCGGTGCTGCAGAAGCTGCTCTTTGCAAAGGCACTTGAAGATTCTCTTTGCAAACGTGTACTTGTTACTCGTGATGAAACAGTTACAAGATGGCTGGATCCAGAAGCTACTGAAGTAAATAAAAATGTCACGAGAAGGGGGGGTTGAATTGTGAACCTTTTAAAATCTAGCTTTACCTTAATAAAAAACACAACCTCTCAAGGAATCCTTGAAGAAGAATGGTTAGAGTAAATCTCATATAATATTTAGTGTAGTGTGTGTAACAATGTGATTAACAGTATATAATAAATAAATAGAGTAGAGTTTAAGAGAGATCACACAAGAGATTTATCCTGGTTCACCAATGTGGTTAGTCCAGTCCCCACACCTTGTGAGATTATCCTTTATTGAATCTTCTTACAACAACTTTTTCTTCTATGTATTCTTAGCCTCACCAGGCTTACACTTCTGAATGGTATAGCTTACAGACAGCTTACACAATAATTGGTTTTGTATATCTTTATTGTGATATACTTTGTGATCTCAGGATGTTTACAATAAGTGTCTGGATACTCTCTATATGGCAGTGAGTATATGAACTGAGCTTTAGAATGATAACTCTTAAATTTATGTGTTCACTATTTGGTAGTGAGTATTGAAAGTAATTTGTAGAGTGAATGATAATGTTGGCTTTATGATTTTGGCTTTCTTTGTGTGCTTCAACAAATCGGTAGTGTGAGCATAGAATGTGTCTTCTATTTATAGAGCCAAAGCTTGAGTGCAAGTACCATAATAACCCTTGAAATATTTGTATGAGAAGTACTGAGAATTACTTGAGTAATGCTGGGAGCTTTGTCTTATTCTGGCAGGACTTAGTCTTATGCTGGCAAGACTTGGTCTTTATTCTGATTAATGCTGGCATCTGGTAATTCTGACCTTTGACCCATTCTTCAAGGACTAATTTTGAGAAAGTAATTCTGGGAGAGTAACTCTGGGGCAGAAACTCTGGGACAGTAATTCTGAGAGAGTAACTCTAGGACGGTAACTCTGGGAGAGTAACTCTGGGACGGTAACTCTGGGAGAGTAACTCTGGGACAGTAATTCTGAGAGAGTAACTCTAGGACGGTAACTCTGGGAGAGTAACTCTGGGACGGTAACTCTGGGACAGAAACTCTGGGACAATAACTCTAGGATAGTAACTCTGAACAGGTGCTGAGAATTACTCTTAGTAACTCTGAGAGAGTAACTCTTGACTTGTTTTGAGATTTATTCTTGGTAATGCTGAGAGTAACTCTTGAATTTTCATAATGTTATTCTTTTAAGGATCATAGTATAATATCTTGAGTGAGAATGAATGAACCTGTCTTATTTATTTCCACTAAAGAGCACACATCAAATAACAAATAAGATCATAATCTTAATTATATTTACAGAAGAGTTTGTTATCTTCAAAACATCAAAAAGGATTTTTCCTCAACAATCTCCCCCTTTTTGATGATGACAAACTTCTTGTAATTAAGATTTTGATTTTTCAAATTGGAGAAATTTTGTGCTCCCCCTCAATTTATGCATCAATAAATAGATTGTGCTCCCCCTCAATTTAGGCATAAAAAATTGATGATTTTTATATATTTTGATTTTAAATAATTTCTCCCATAGTCATTCTCCCCCTTTTGTCATCATGCAAAAAGTATGGGGAAATACATGAAAAAAGAAATGGGCAAGATATGCAATATCATGGAGAAAGAGAGGAATCATCGAAAAATTTGAGCTAAATGCATATAAATAAGACATAGAAATAACATGTACCTTTTTTTTTAGTGATGTTTCTTACTCTTAGTATCAATGGTGAAAACATCTTCAAGTTGTATTTTAGATTGCCCGTAGGCTCATTTGTTAATTTTAGCTTACCGAGGGATAATGACCATGTTGTTTGAATCTTCTTTAAAGGATTGTCTTGTTCTGACTCCATCATAAATATTTCCAATAATGTGATCTTGAGGATGATATTTGATAATTTTCCAACTCTTTGGAGGATCTTGAGAGGATGGAGTTTGTATAACCTCACTATTTTTGTTGATATCAAAATTGTAGTGTTGTTCATCTTCATCATCATTTTCCTTTCTTTTATCATCAAAGTCATTAAATTCATCAAAAATAACATGCACATTTTCTTCTACAGTTTGATTTTTGAGATTGTATACCCTATATTTTTTGGAGGATGTAGAATATCCTAAAAATATACCTTTGATTGATTTTGAGTCAAACTTCTTCATACTTTCTTTATTTTTAAAAATATAACAATTGCATCCAAAAATATGAAAGTATGATATGTTTGGTTTTCTATTTTTCCAAAGTTCATATGGAGTTTTATTCAAGATATCTCTAATTGAAACATGATTCAAAATATAGCAAGCAGTGTTAATGGCTTCGGCCCAAAATTGTTTTTCAACATTTGATTCAAATAAAAAAATTCTAGCCATTTCTTGCAAAGATCTATTTTTTCCTTCAACAATTCCATTTTGTTTAGAACTTCTTGGGAAAGAAAAATTATGAGTGATTCCATTTTGATCAAAGAAAGATTTAAAGGATGAACTTTCAAATTCTTTCCCATGATCACTTCTTACAGAAATAATGTATAAATTTTTTTCACGTTGAACCCTTTTGCAAAATTTTTTAAATGCATCAAAAGAATCATCTTTTTGTTTTAGAAATAAAACCCAAGTAAACCTAGAGAAATCATCAACTATCACAAGACCATATTTCTTTCCATTAAGACTTGGAGTTTTGATAGGACCAAAAATATCAATATGAAGAAGTTCAAGAGGTTTATTTGTAAAAATTGTATTTTCGGATTGAAAACTACTCTTTACTTGTTTTTCTTTGATGCAAACTTCACATAATTTTTCTTTATCAAAATTGATTTTGGGAAGACCTTTAACTAGATCAAGATTGAATAATTTGGAAAAAATCTTCATACTTATATGACCAACTCGTCTATGCCAGATCCATCTTTCTTTTTCAATGGATATAAAACATGAATCAATTGAGAGTTCATCTAAGTCTAACAAATACAAATTTTTCTTTCTTGATCCAAAGAATATGGTTTTTCCTAAGGATGATTGTTTTACTTTACACATGTTAGGTTTGAAAATAAATTCAAAGCCACTATCACATAGTTGACTTATACTTAGCAAATTATATTTCAAATCTTCCACGTATTGAACATCCTCAATCTTAATAGAATAAATCTTACCAATGATACCAATACCTTTGATTTTGGATTTGACATTGTTTTCAAAAGTTACTAATCCACCATCTTTTTCTTTGAATGATAAGAAGCATTTTCTATCTCCAGTCATATGTCTTGAGCAGCCACTGTCCAAGTACCAACGCTTTTTCTTGTTTGCCAGAAGATATTCCTGTATCACAAGTTAGTAGTGATTTTGGTACCCATAATGATTTGGGTCCTTGATGGTTAATGCCTTTATGAAATATTTTCTTATTATAACACTTTGATTCATGATGACCATGATTGTTACAAAAAGAACATATTTTCTTAATTTTGTCAAAAGATTTATAATAACACTTTGATTCATGATGGTTAGGCTTGCCACAATGAGAACATCCCTTTTTGAAATTTTCAACTTTTTTCTTATGATAGTAATCTAACATAACATGTCCAATTTTTTTACAGTAAGAGCATATCTTTTTGAACTTTAAATCTTCCTTTTTAGGTACAAAAAAATTTTCATAAAGCTTTTGTTTTTGTGAGGTTCTAAAACCTATCCCAGCTTTGTCAAATATTCCAACTTGAGATCCCATAATTTTTTGAAATGTCTCAGTGGATTTCACAAAGCTAGTAAGATCATTTGTTAGTTCTTCAACTTTTGTTTTCAAAGAATTGTTCTCTTTTTGAGTTTCACAAAGACTTTGAGGCTGAACCTCACTTATCCTCTCATTGAGGAACTTATGTTGCTCAGAATTTTTACACTGAGTCAGTTGCATATTATGAATGATTTTAAGATACTCATCATTCTTAATTTGCAAATTTTCTTTTTCTTTATTTATCTCATAAAGTTGATTTTTTTAGAGATAAACATATTTTAGACAAAGTGTTTGAGTCATTTAAAAGATTATCAAACTCTATTTCAAGATGTTTACATAAAGAGCAAGATTGAGAAACATCTACCTCTTCGATATATGAGTTTGTCATTAGACACATGTGGGCTTCTTTCTTTTCTAATTTTGAGGATGGTCTTTTATGCATTTGTTGTATTTCTTCTGAACTCACTAACTTGCCTTCATCCTCAATATGTTGAGTGTAACGTTGATACTCTGTCTTTCTATTTCTTTGGGAGTGTTTTTTATTCTTAACCATTTCATTCGAAAATGATGGTCTACTTGAGGTTCCAACTACATGTACACACTTTGTTGGTTTTGACATTTCTTCCTGGATCTTTTCCTCTTACACGGTTAAGTGCTTAAACTTAGAGTCAGTGCTCTGATGCCAATTAAAGTAAATAAAAATGTCACGAGAAGGGGGGGTTGAATTGTGAACCTTTTAAAATCTAGCTTTACCTTAATAAAAAACACAACCTCTCAAGGAATCCTTGAAGAAGAATGGTTAGAGTAAATCTCATATAATATTTAGTGTAGTGTGTGTAACAATGTGATTAACAGTATATAATAAATAAATAGAGTAGAGTTTAAGAGAGATCACACAAGAGATTTATCCTGGTTCACCAATGTGGTTAGTCCAGTCCCCACACCTTGTGAGATTATCCTTTATTGAATCTTCTTACAACAACTTTTTCTTCTATGTATTCTTAGCCTCACCAGGCTTACACTTCTGAATGGTATAGCTTACAGACAGCTTACACAATAATTGGTTTTGTATATCTTTGTTGTGATATACTTTGTGATCTCAGGATGTTTACAATAAGTGTCTGGATACTCTCTATATGGCAGTGAGTATATGAACTGAGCTTTAGAATGATAACTCTTAAATTTATGTGTTCACTATTTGGTAGTGAGTATTGAAAGTAATTTGTAGAGTGAATGATAATGTTGGCTTTATGATTTTGGCTTTCTTTGTGTGCTTCAACAAATCGGTAGTGTGAGCATAGAATGTGTCTTCTATTTATAGAGCCAAAGCTTGAGTGCAAGTACCATAATAACCCTTGAAATATTTGTATGAGAAGTACTGAGAATTACTTGAGTAATGCTGGGAGCTTTGTCTTATTCTGGCAGGACTTAGTCTTATGCTGGCAAGACTTGGTCTTTATTCTGATTAATGCTGGCATCTGGTAATTCTGACCTTTGACCCATTCTTCAAGGACTAATTCTGAGAAAGTAATTCTGGGAGAGTAACTCTGGGGCAGAAACTCTGGGACAGTAATTCTGAGAGAGTAACTCTAGGACGGTAACTCTGGGAGAGTAACTCTGGGACGGTAACTCTGGGAGAGTAACTCTGGGACAGTAATTCTGAGAGAGTAACTCTAGGACGGTAACTCTGGGAGAGTAACTCTGGGACGGTAACTCTGGGACAGAAACTCTGGGACAATAACTCTAGGATAGTAACTCTGAACAGGTGCTGAGAATTACTCTTAGTAACTCTGAGAGAGTAACTCTTGACTTGTTTTGAGATTTATTCTTGGTAATGCTGAGAGTAACTCTTGACTTTTCATAATGTTATTCTTTTAAGGATCATAGTATAATATCTTGAGTGAGAATGAATGAACCTGTCTTATTTATTTCCACTAAAGAGCACACATCAAATAACAAATAAGATCATAATCTTAATTATATTTACAGAAGAGTTTGTTATCTTCAAAACATCAAAAAGGATTTTTCCTCAACAGCTACTGCACAAAGTCGAGATGCGTTGGCTAAGATTGTATACACAAGATTGTTTGACTGGTAAATCTGTGAACAGATTGGTCAGATATGAAAGGACATTCAAATTGGAGCAAGAAGAATACAAAAAAGAATAAATTGATTGGAGTTACATTGAATTTGTGGATAATCAAGATATTCTGGATCTGATTGAAAAGGTTTTTGTTTCTAACTCTGCAATGCTTAAGCTGATTGGTCCTTATCTCTCGTTGCATGATTTTTATTTAATATATTCATTCCTTCTAAGGAGAAATCCTTGCTTACAATATTAGTAGTCAGTACAATGGTGTTATTCTTGTTCGTAACAATCATTATTATTCTCGAACTTACCTGTTAAATTTTTCAATCCTTTTCTTTAGATGGATCAGGAGTGTGCAGCACTGTGTCATACCCTAAAATTTTCCCTCCTCTTTTCATCTCTAATAACTCAAGGCTCAGGGGTTCTTCTCAAGCAACTCTCTCCTAACCGAGGGTCTCAAAACTAGGGTTTGCAGGTTATCAAAGGAATTTGAGTGTCTAAAGTCTCAAATGGATCCCAAGGTGTCTCACATGTATCAAGGCACCTCCATGTCAAAATTCAAGCTTATATTCCAAGGATTGCTCATTCAATGGCTCAGATGATCAATGATCGACTATGTTGACCTAAAAGTCAACTATAGTCAAAATACAGTCAAGCATCAAGATTTTTGGTCAACATCGGGTATGTGAGGCTATATCCATCAATTGATCAAAGTTTGATCATAATCCATTAATAAAAACTCAGAGATGAACAAATTTAAAGGTTCAAATTAGGGTTTTTAAAGGAGAAAGTCAACACAACTTTGACTGGGCATAACTTCTACATGGAGCATCAAAAGTTCCCCAACCAAAGCCTATTCTAAAGGAAATTTCATCCTCTACAACTTTGATGTTGGGCCCAAAATCAAGAAATGCACCATTTGGGAGGTATGGACAAAAACATTATAGGTCCTCCGAAAAGTCAACGAGAAACACCTTTTAGGTCAAGACTCATAACTTGAGAATAGAAGGTTCAATCAAGACGAAACCACAAGGTCCATGTACCATATGATTTTTGACAAGATGATACAACCGCGGCTGTTTTATTGGATCTGGTACCTCAGCTGAGATTATTTTATCAATGTCCTCAGGGTCTGGATATTTATTAGATGGGTGCAAGAATATTAGAATATGGGCATATGGCAAGCCTCTCTTTTGAAATTCAATTGTGTACATATCTGTAATCATATAAAATAAATTATCAATCATCTAAAAAAAATAGGAGAAAGACAATAGCATTCACACTAAAATTATTAAATGTATAAACGACTTACAAGCAAGGACTTTGCCTAAGACGCCTTTTTTGTAACGTCGGATAAGAGGCTATCAAACTTCATTTTGAAAACCCTTGCAATGATGTCAGGTTTGTCATGTGCCTTTAAGTTTAGAGGATTTAGAGCTCTTTGGATTTCTGGCCAATTAGGGTTGCAAGTGAAGGTAATAAATAGGTCTGGAAATCCGACTTTACTACAAATTTCCATCCCATCATAATACAACTGATCCATAAATCTCCGACTTCCAACATAAGAAGATGGTAAAACAACTCTTTTCCTGTACTTGATCCTTGTGTATGGTTGTCCTCTCCTTCTTGGTTTAGATTGTTGTACTTTGACACTCTAAGTGTAGATTGGTTGTTTCTTAGCCACTTCAACCTCTCTCCTTCAAGCATAGTGTATCCATCTACTAAAAACTGTTGAAACAACCTCCTGGAAGATAGCAATGTTTTCCCCTCAAAAACCCTAGTCTGTAACCGAAATGCTAGCCATTCTCGAATTGTCAACCTGTTTCTTGGATTGTCATAAAAATATCAAGATCTCGATGAGCAACATTCGGTCTATAACCATCTTCCCCATATGGAAAAATTAATGGATATTGAAATGCTAGATAGCTTGCATGGAACTCATCAATACGTTTAAGCTTCCCCCCTTTTTTTTGCATAATAATGTCTCTTTCTTCAGCTGTGTCAATGTCTCCAACAATTAAAGCAGCCACCTGAAGCAACTGGAAAACTCATCGAAACAAATACAATGAAGTCGCCATCGAACATCTATTTATCCTACGCACAGGAATGAAAAATATCGAAGAAAACCAAATAATAGCACAGGTCTCAGAGAACGGGTAAGGGTGTCTGTTACGTGAGGGGAAGGTATTAGCACCCCTCACGTCTGTGGTACTCCACAGGATCCATTCTTGCTAATTTTCTAATCTAAGGGTGTGTGTGTGTGTATCATGCTATGTGCTAAGGGAAACATGCAATGGAAGATATACAAATAAGAGGAAACATGCAAATAATAGGAAAATAAGATAAGAAGAAAAGGCCGAACAAAATAAAGGAAAAGAGAAAAGATCGCTCGCTAGGGTGTTCGTACCCTGTGCCTACGTACCTCCAATGTGCAATGGAGAAATCAGAGCGCCGTAGTTCGGCTCAAAAGTTTCTGTTTCTATCTCGATTCGCGTCTCCTAGAGAAACGGAACCGAGCACCCTAAGGGAGCATGCAAACAAGGAGCGTCACAAAGATCCTAGCAAACATGGCATGTGAACAGGCATCACAGATAAGAACAGGCGAACAGGCATCGCAAAGATATCATACGAACAGGCATCGCAGATAGAAAGACAATCATGTAACAGGCATGCACGAATGTGAGTGTGTGAACAGGCATCACAAGTGATAATGCGAACAGGCATCGCAAACAACATGTAACAGGCATACATGTGCAGGTGTGTGAACAAGCATCACAAAGATATCATACGAACAGGCATCGCAGATAAGAAGATAGTGAACAAGCATCACAAAGATATCATACGAACAGGCATCGCAGATAAGAAGATAGTGAACAAGCATCACAAAAATATCATACTAACAGGCATAGCAGATACAAAGATAGTGAACAAGCATCACAACCATAAGGCATACAATCGAGCTCCGCTCGAGGAACAAACAAACTACCGAAGTAGTAAACAATGCAAATGCAGCACACAAACGAGCTCGGCTCGTAAAGCAAGCAAACTACCGAAGTAGTGACCTGGGGACAGGGGAAGTGCTTTAGCTAGCGGGGAAAGCCACCCGAAGCTGCTATCAACGGGGAAAGCCACCCGAGATAGATACACTATAGACTCTTAGCTAACGGGGAAAGCCACCCGAAGCTACTATCAACGAGGAAAGCCACTCGAGATAAACACGCCACAATCTGTTAGCTAACGGGGAAAGCCACCCGAAGCTACTGTCAACGGGGAAAGCCACCCGAGACAGGGACACCACAGACCGTTAGCTAACGGGGAAAGCCACCCGAAGCTATTGTCAACGGGGAAAGCCACCTGAGACAGGCGGAAAGTAAAAAGAAAGAAGCGGGGAATAATAAACAAACAAATACAGAGCCTCTTTCGAGGGCTTGGCCAGATGAATGTCTACCCTACTTCTCATGTTAAGAATGATGCTGCATGCCTACCCTACTTCTCATGGCAAGGTATGGTGCGCGAAAGAGTAAAAGGGACAAAGGGGATACCGAGCGGATAGCAAATCCGCAGTGAGCTAGCAACGCAAGCAGAACTAAGAAACTTCACGTAATCTAACATCCAGCAAAGCCAGGAGTCCAGCATAAGCGTCAAAGCGAGGCGGTGTGAAAATAAATCACAACCACTATGTGGTGCGTATCAAACACAACCACACGAGCAACCTGCAAGAAATACAATCCAGACAATACAGGAATACATCTTAATGGATGAGAGATCAAGAATAAGTTTGTGTCCCACAAATAAAGTGGAACACAATGCAATGGAATCCCAATCGAACTCTCTCATAGTACCTTGCACAAGCTAGCACACTTATCAGAAAATAACAAGGAAATGCGAACAAAGTCGCTTAATCGGATTATGAAACAAAATAGAAGTAAAATTCTAATTAAATTCTAAGAATAAAATCTAACAAGAATATTATTTTTCATGGCATTTTCATCTAAAGCAAATAGAACAAAACTATGTACAAAATACTAAATCTAACACGGAAAATAGTACATGTTTTTATTATCTTTTTATCATGCAAAATCTTGCAAAATAATGTGATTTTAAAACCTACAGAATCAATCAAATTAAAATCTAACAACAATTCTATTGTTTTTTATAGCATGTTCAATCATTAACTAGAACCAAAATTATGTAACAAAATTACTAAATTTCAACAAGAAAATAGTGAGCTCAGGGGAGTTTATTATGAAAAAACTAGTGGTGTATACAGGAATTGCGCAGGGCCCAAGATGAATGGCCCATCAGAAATTATTGTGGCAAAAACAAAAGGAGGAGCAAGCTTGGACCAAGGGGTATAGCGCCAGAAACAGTGAATTTAAGCCCAACAGATTAGTCCAATCCACATTCAGATCTTATTATCCAATACCTTGTGCTAATCAAAATCAATTAGTTCCACTTAACAGTAATTAATTCAGATTTATCCACCATTAATCTCATGCTAATCCACATTTTATTAACATTAATGTTCAGATTAAACAAAAATTGAAAGAGGAATTAGGGTATTACGCTCGTGGCTTCAGCTTGGCATCGCTCTCGACCTCTCTCACCCTCCTTCAACAATGGCGACGGCGGCCAGAACTCAACCTCATCCGACGAGGACTCCATCTCCGATTAAGAACTCGGATCGGTCCTCTCTTCCTCTCCACCGTGAATCAGAAGACATGACAATCACTCTCAGCCTTCTCTCAATCTCTCGTCGCTCATCATTCCGATTTGACAAAGAAAATCCGGTGCTTCTTCGCTCGCGACTCCGACGGCGAGAAATTCAGAGACATCAGGTATGAATAAGCTTTAGCCGTCTTGCTTCGAAATTTCGTTCTCTCCTTCTTCCGTTTTTCTAAGGTGTTGTCTTTGTATGAAGATGATGAGCGTTGTTCTTGATGTTCTGCAAATGTGAACTTCAGATCGGTGAATATTGGAGATCATTGATGATGGATTATGCAGAGTGTTGATTGAAGTTGCAGCGAAGATTGCTGCAAATCGATGAATATTGTTGAAGATCTTCTCAATTCAGTGATGATGGCGTGAGGTTGTTGTCGTAATTAAAGATGTTGCTGATTTTCAATTCCGTTTTCTGCCGGTTCTTGGATGAAGAAGCAAATTGAAGCGTGAAGGAAATGGAGGATTCGGTTAGAGATTGATGAAGATGAATTCAGAGAGAGAGAGAGAGAGAGAGAGAGAGTTTGTTACGTTTTCGGTTATCGATTTTGTTATTCTGTTTTTCTCTTTCTGTTACGTTTCGTGGTGATGAAGATTGAAGAGAATCGTTTTTGAGAATTGAGGTGTGATGAAGGAGGAGTTGAAGAGGATTCCAGAAGTGATGAAGATTATTGAGGTTACATTGATTCTGTTTGGTAAATCTTGGATGATTGAAGGATGAAGGTTGAAGATGATAAAGATTGGAAAGGATTCAAGAGAGGCTTGATGATGAAGGTCGAAGGTTAGAGGATGCAGGTTGTGGCTCTGAGATGTGAAGGTAGTGAATTCTTGGAGGTGAGTGAAGTTCGGTTGAAGGTTTGCTATGATGAATCCTGTTGTGTAGATTTTTCTCTGTTATTTTCTGGAGTGAGGTTGTTACGATGGGAAACCAAGAGAGATTGAAGAGGTTCTCTCATGAAGGTTCAATCGAGAGAGAAGAGTCGGCGAGAGTTTGTTACACCCTTTGTTACATTTCGTTTCTGGATTTTTTTAATTATGGATTGATGAATTTTCCGGATCTTGTAATGGATATGTAGATATTTGGACATTGAATGGACATTTGAACTTTGATATGAATGAACTCTTTTTTTTTATGGGCTCCTAACTTCAATTCCGATCAATTCACATGAATGGACCTTGCTTGCATCTCACAACATTAATCCAATTAATAAGCTTGAAATATTTTGAATTCATAGGATTAAGTAAACAGTTAAAGGAATTCTTTCACATCAATCCTCAATTCTCAATGAAATTCAATCCGCATTCTTAACGAAACCTCAGCTTAAACTCTCACATCAAGTGACTTGCATTACGAGCAACAAATATTTGAACTCATAACAACACCTTAATCACAATGACCCCGCGAACCATATCTTGTACCATGGCTAATATCTTGACTTGCATAACAAGCAATTGGAGGAAACCTTAGCACCGAAATTGTCTTAAAAACAACAAAAACTCTTTATTATTTTTTTTCAATTTTTTGAGAGACGAAATAAACGTCTTTCATAACTTATAGCACAGAGAAAGAGGGCAAATTTTGGGGTGCAACAGCTGCCCCTATTCAAACTTCTTGAACCTGATGAGTGAGAAACGAAAGTTTTGAACCGTCGTGGTGGAAGGAGATTGAATACCAGAATGAACTCGAAAATTTGCGCTCTTGATCAATAGAAGATTCCATCTTGCAATAAGAAGGAATGTACCACCCCGCAAGCAGGGAGAAAAAACTTCAATTGACCTGGATAATTAAGTAGCTCCAACTTGCGATAAGAAGGAACGGGCAACCCCACAGGCAGGGGGAAAAAACTTCAATTGATCTGGGCATCAAGAGAAGGAACATCTCGACTGATCTGGGCATCAAGGCGACATCTCCATCTGATGCAATTAAATCATCAGGCAGATATTCCAACTGATCTGGGTATCAGCGGCTTGCTCCTTCGTAAGATCGACGAGATCCGGAGGCGGTTCCCTCAACTGAAAGTCTGGTTTATCAGGAATAGGAACAATATCTCTTCCGAACTGTGTACGCCGGGAAAGGAAGTCTTTGAACTGATCTAGGCTCGATGCTAGAAAATAAGTAGAACAATCCTCTTCTGAATGACAAAGTCAATCAGGCAGATATCTCCATCTGATCTGGGCATCAGTGGCTTGCTCCTTCGTAAGATCGACGAGATCCGGAGGCGGTTCCCTCAACTGAAAGTCTGATTTATCAGGAATAGGAACAAATATCTTTAACCGATTTGAGGGCATCGGGAATAAGAATGCATTCAACTGATCTGACGATGTCAAGATAGGAAAACAAACTTCTTCTGATTAAGACATCAGGATAAGCGCATGTAATGATTAGGCGAGTTGCTCTCTGGGAGGCATTTTGAAACTTGATAACTTTCCTGTAGAAAGAAACAAATATGATATGATTTATGCATGATGCATGTATGAATGTTTATGGAATAACGTTCCGGAGAAGGAAGACGCTACACGCTTAGAGAATGCAATGCAAATGATGCATGATTCGGACGCTGCTTAGGGAGACAGCGGAGGAGCACTAAATTGTTGAAGTAGTCCTGGAGAGAGTACGGAACTCTGTGGGGGAGGACAAGATGAGTGACCAAGGGTCACCATTGCGAGCTGACAAAGATGGATCGGAAATCTGCTGGAGATGATCAAATCTAGATGCGAGCTCTAGTTGGGGAATAAATCCTGCTTGGGGATATGAACATCCCAATTAACTGCTTAGGGAATACCTTGGCAACTTCATTGGAGAAGCAAATTCTCGACATTCTGGGGATGAGGAGATAAGAGCGAGTCATGGAGATAACTCTAGTGAGGAGTGAACAACCTGCTGGTGTAGGACGCATTCTGCTGGGGAAGTCCTAGATGCGAACAGATCCTGCTTGAGGATGCAAATGAATCTCTGCTGAGGAAAAGCCCAGTGGGGAAGATGAATACTTCTGCATAACGATCCGCTGAGGATGATAAGAAATCCGCTGGGAATAAGGAACTCAGTATAAGAACATTTTGTTAAGACAACTCCACTGGGGAATAAGATGACTCTCCTGGGGACAACAGGTCAATTTGTTGGGGAGAGAAAAGCTCTACTGGGGAAAATGAGGCATTCGGGAAAGGAACCTCATTAAGAGCTTGCTGGGGAATCAAATACCATTCAATCATGATCTTACTGGAGAGAAAACCTTCCACTGGGGGAATAAGACTTCTGAAGCACGGAAATTGCATTGAGATGTGCTTTGTTGTGGAAATGAGAATCTTAGAACAAAGAAAATCTCATTTGGATGCACTCAGCTGGGGAATGAGAATCTCTCATTAGGAAGCACTCGGCTGGGGAGTGAGAATCTCTCATTAGGAAGCACTCGGCTGGGGAGTGAGAATCTCTCACTTGGCTAGATCTGCCGATGCGCTGACATGGCACATTCGAAAGGATGTACCTTCGAGATAAACAGATGAAAATTCCCCAGGATATAGCATGAAATCTTCACGAGGTTTCCTCATAAGGCAGAGGATAGTGATGCTCAACCGCAATGGGCAAATGCAAGAGCAAACAGATTGTCTGACCTCTTGGCTTTGAAACTTTCCAAACAAACAACGGATTCAAGGAGTTAAGAGGCAGGCAAAGATTGGACCACCAAGCAAGTACCGGCCAGAGCATCAAACAGACATTGATTTTCCGAGAGAGTGCCACCAGGAAGTGGGCTAAAGGGGTCAAGCAAGTGTTGACTTCAAAGGGACCAAACAGGCATTGGCTTTCATAGTGTTCTGCATATTCGTATGATTGTGAGGATGCCAACAAGTATTGGACTTTCAGTCTCAGATCAATGTTAAAGATGACGACCCTGACTTTTCAATGGTCTTCGAGTTCATAAGTTGTTTAGCTCACACCTGAACTTAAACTAATCACCTCCTGATGAAGAGAGAATGCCACTACATAGTGTCTTGCCCCAGCCTGTAAGGACTTTGAAGAAATTCATCTCGTAAGGACTTCTCGAGATTCGTGCTATCATAGAAAACTTGCTCCAGTATCATGAACTTTGAAATCATGCCCCTGATTGACCAGAGTTGTAGGTAGCTTCAAATGCACTTGGATGAATGCCCTTGATTGCTTAGCACTTTGAGAGATTCTTCGAATCTTGACCTGATTGCCTCAGATTAAGTGAAAACTTGCTCGATATAGTATTCAAACGCTTCTTGTGCTCCTGAGGGTGATAAGACTTTGAAATATTGTTGCATCTGCTTAACGGAGTTCTGAAGACAACTCGACCTTCGGGAGGATAAAACTTTTCATTTGAAGTTCATGATGGAAACTTTCTTGGTGTTACGCACTTGTTCATATGCAAAGAATGTTTATTATGAGAAATATAATTCTAATGCAAAGAGTATGTTTGTCTTGAAGTTTAAAGAAACTTTTTGAAAGGATGCCGTAACATCGATATTTTTATGAAAGAAAGAAGAGATGGTGTGATACCAACTCAAGCATTTAGCGGATCTCCTAGGAGTCAGTTTACCGTATTCTCATGTATAGTCTGCTTTCGAATTAACCCATGCTTCAGTTAGGACTTTTAAGGGTTGTAACGTGGCCAGGTTCACGGTTTGAGAAAAAAGGTTTTTAGGCTCAAAATTTATTTGGTGCCCACCCCCTTCATGATGTTCTCCATTCCTAAGTTCAGTTAACTTGACATGAGCATTCATCTTTCAAGAGGAGTTTGAGATGGTTGAGGAGCCAATGAGGCGTTCGGACATGGCAGTCACTTTTCCTTTCGTTTCTGGTGTCTTATCACACGACTTTGTTCTTTTGATGAGGATTCTTATTTTTGTAATCCTTGTTTTTTTTTGCTTTCATTTTTTTTTGTTTCCCTAACTTTTGCCTGGACAAATTCTTTTGAATTTTGATTTGGATGTCCAGCGGGATGCCCTAACTTTTGCCTAAGTCACATGCTTTCAACTTGTTGACTTAGCGGGCTCTATTTTTTTATTCATTCTCTTTTTTTTGAACAAGTCGTGTGATCCTGAATCTCTGATTTGTTGAAAGTGACTGTGATTGCCTGAATCATTGATTGATGAAGAATTACCATTGTGGTATCGTCATATTTTGACCTCCTGATGTGAGGGATAAACCACAACGGCTTTGATGTTAGTCTCGACCTCCTGATGTGAGGGATAAATTTGATGTCTCGACCTCCTGAGGTGAGGGATAATCGTTGTGGATTTGAATTTCCTCAATCTTTTGAAGGATAGCCATTGTTGTATCCTTAGATGTGTGCTCCTGATGAATTTTGAATGCTCGATCAGGTTAACTGAATACTACCCGCCCCTGGGTTAAAAATAAGGGGTTTTTCTGAATAGAAAAGAAACTCCTACTTCAAGGCTCAAAGGGGTTAACGAAGGTTTCTCCCTTATATCTCCAGTGTTTGGGAATTTGAAACAATGCCTGTACATCATCAACAGGGTTCTACTCAAAAGCATACCATTTGAGGTTCTTGATATTATGTTCATCATTCTCCCTTCGGAGTTATCATGCTTTGTTAACAAGAGTTGAGCATCACAAAAAGCATAGAAAAACATATAAGAGCAAAAGCGAATGGATTTTTTCAAGACAAGCATATTCAATGCATTATAATTATAGTTCAAAAATAAACAAGTTTTACATACAAAAGTATTGAACAAAGCAAGAAAGCTTAAACATGAACATGCATGATGATTTAAGAAATCAACGTTGAGGAGATCTTCTCCGTATGGACTTATTGCTTCAAAAGATCCGTTGAGTAAAAGGAGAACTACAATTTTGGCCCTCAAGAGTGCATGTGATAGCCTTTGTATCAATCAGGTCTTGAACCTTGTCTCTGAATGACTGACAGCCTTCAATCAGATAACCAAGTGCCTCCAGAGTGGAAAACACACCAAGCATTAGTATCTGTTTAGGTAGAACACTTTAGATCACTTCCTGGAAGAAGCTTTCGGCAAAATTCATACAGAAGTTGCAGGTGTCTAGCTTTTAGGGATTTGAGCCATGCAAGTGGTGCATAAACTCAAGATACAAGGCGTCTTGCTTATCCCTCGGTCGGGAGCCCCAAAAAACAGCGATTGGAGTTTGTGAATGCTTTAGGGATTTGAGCTTCCAGGTGCAAACTCAAGAACACGGAGTCTTGCTTATCCCTCGGTCGGGAGCCCTAAGTATGGCTGCTGAAACACAAAACACCATCATGAATGGAGGAAACTTGTATTACTTTTGACGAACAACAATAACCTCTGCGATTGGCCATGAAAGTCGTTACTTGGAACACACAACCTTTGTTGAGAAGGAAGCCTCTAGCAGTACCTATTGCAAGTGATTCTCATGAGTTAGTTTCTCGAGGAAGAACAAACATTCTACTTGCAGTCGATGAAATGGGAGACCAGTATGAACCATTATGAATAAACTCAAACATCTCTGCATCGAGTAAGTCCTGGACTTTTTTTTTTTTGTACTTCAACACCTTGTAAGGCTTGACATTATGATCAGGTGCCCCGAGAATGGAAAACACCGAGTCTTGTCATCAAAATATGAGAGCTACCTATGGTGAGAAACACCCAAAGCACGAATCTTAACCAACTCAAATTTCAACAAGCATGGACACAACCGAACATAATGGCACTGGGCTCACATCAATTTGTTTCTCATGTTCTTTCTCTCTGCTGACAAGCAAAGGCTACTGAAAAGGGAACTCCGTGAAGAGGTGACTCGGGATATGAAACAGATCCTCGAGAATGAGAGGTGTCTCTTGTGAATCACTCTTGATTACTGTCGGGCAGAAGATTCTGGCAAAGTCAAACGGAATTTGTAAGTGCTTTAGGGATTCAAGCAATGCAAATGGTGCAATGCTCAAGATAGACAATGTCTTGCTTATCCCTCGTGCGGGAGCCCCAAACAACTTCAAAGACTTGTAGATACTAACATCACGACCAGGTGCCCCAGAATAGAACTCACACCTAGTGTCATCGTCATCAAGCGGAGAATCTGTAGACATCCACACAGTATGACACTTAACCAGTTGCAAATACCTCAAGCATGGAAGCAAAGGAGAACAAGACATGAGACTCAAATAGATTTGTCTTTCGGTCCTCTTTTGTTGTCGCTAAAACATACCCCTTGAATTCATGAGAGGAAGAGATTAACCATTGAAAATGAGCTTCTGAAACCGCAAGGTTGTGGAAAAGATCCACGAAGTGCTCCATGAGTTTTTCCTAAGAGTCCTTGAGCACGGGTCACAACTTGCATGTTTTCATAAACAACTCCAACTGAGCTTTCATCTTGGCCAACTCCCCACAAAGTTGTTCCATGACTAATCTTTGAACACACAATAAGAATCTCTGAGTCTGGTGAGAGAATACCAAGTCTGAATAAGAAAAGCCTGAACACCTGTTATGCATGAGATGTATGAGATGCATGATATGCGTGCAATGCCATGTTCATTCAATTTCCAAGGAATCCTCGTGTTTTGATTTTTAGCAAGCAAGAGATGGAAAAGCTCGATACGAGGCTCAAAGATATGATTCCTTGGAAATGGAAGGAACATGTATGCTGTTATTTTTTGTACATCATTTTCTCAAAAGTAAATATGCAATGATGCAAAATGATGGGAACCAATGTCTCCACAATACCGAATATAGTTGCACAGGTTCAAAGGTGCGGCGTAGCTTCAGGATACCAAGAACCAATTAACCGCCGATAGAACCACTCCTGTTGTACCACGTCTGAATAGAACCAAAAGTAACAGGATCAAAGCTCCGCCGTCGTTTCATAATACCAAAATATCGGGCACATGAGAACAGACCAAATAAAGGTCCGACCTCGAATCTGAGGAAGTAAATGGTATGTAGGAGCCAAGGTTTCCTGTCCCATCCCAAACCTCACAGGTAGGAAACCTAAACACACACAGGATGTCCCTAATGGTCGCCAGGAATTTCGAACAAACAATGAGAGCGCCTGCCTACGGCAATAAGCATGCCGGACAAGGATCGCCTCACCGAGTTCTCTCCTGGTTGTGGTATGCTATGCCAACTCTACGTGCCAGGCGCCACGAGAGCCGACATAACTATCCACGCTAATCTAAATGTGTACTTGGTCTGGGTAATGGACCTTTTACCTCATAGTAACATCCCGCCCGCCAAGGAAAACAACCAGCCAGCACAACAGTATATCCAGAATATGGAAAGCGGTAAACACATAGATGCAAATGCATGCAAGCAGTATATACAAATGATGCGAGTAATAAACACACAAACAACCACCGAAAGGAAATCAAGCAAGAACTAGGAGCGACACTCGGATAGTCCCCAGTGAAGTCGCCAGCTGAAGCAACTGGAAAACTCATCGAAACAAATACAATGAAGTCGCCATCGAACATCTATTTATCCTACGCACAGGAATGGAAAATATCGAAGAAAACCAAATAATAGCACAGGTCTCAGAGAACGGGTAAGGGTGTCTGTTACGTGAGGGGAAGGTATTAGCACCCCTCACGTCTGTGGTACTCCACAGGATCCATTCTTGCTAATTTTCTAATCTAAGGGTGTGTGTGTGTGTATCATGCTACGTGCTAAGGGAAACATGCAATGGAAGATATACAAATAAGAGGAAACATGCAAATAATAGGAAAATAAGATAAGAAGAAAAGGCCGAACAAAATAAAGGAAAAGAGAAAAGATCGCTCGCTAGGGTGTTCGTACCCTGTGCCTACGTACCTCCAATGTGCAATGGAGAAATCAGAGCGCCGTAGTTCGGCTCAAAAGTTTCTGTTTCTATCTCGATTCGCGTCTCCTAGAGAAACGGAACCGAGCACCCTAAGGGAGCATGCAAACAAGGAGCGTCACAAAGATCCTAGCAAACATGGCATGTGAACAGGCATCACAGATAAGAACAGGCGAACAGGCATCGCAAAGATATCATACGAACAGGCATCGCAGATAGAAAGACAATCATGTAACAGGCATGCACGAATGTGAGTGTGTGAACAGGCATCACAAGTGATAATGCGAACAGGCATCGCAAATAACATGTAACAGGCATACATGTGCAGGTGTGTGAACAAGCATCACAAAGATATCATACGAACAGGCATCGCAGATAAGAAGATAGTGAACAAGCATCACAAAGATATCATACGAACAGGCATCGCAGATAAGAAGATAGTGAACAAGCATCACAAAGATATCATACTAACAGGCATAGCAGATACAAAGATAGTGAACAAGCATCACAACCATAAGGCATACAATCGAGCTCTGCTCGAGGAACAAACAAACTACCGAAGTAGTAAACAATGCAAATGCAGCACACAAACGAGCTCGGCTCGTAAAGCAAGCAAACTACCGAAGTAGTGACCTGGGGACAGGGGAAGTGCTTTAGCTAGCGGGGAAAGCCACCCGAAGCTGCTATCAACGGGGAAAGCCACCCGAGATAGATACACTATAGACTCTTAGCTAACGGGGAAAGCCACCCGAAGCTACTATCAACGAGGAAAGCCACTCGAGATAAACACGCCACAATCTGTTAGCTAACGGGGAAAGCCACCCGAAGCTACTGTCAACGGGGAAAGCCACCCGAGACAGGGACACCACAGACCGTTAGCTAACGGGGAAAGCCACCCGAAGCTATTGTCAACGGGGAAAGCCACCCGAGACAGGCGGAAAGTAAAAAGAAAGAAGCGGGGAATAATAAACAAACAAATACAGAGCCTCTTTCGAGGGCTTGGCCAGATGAATGTCTACCCTACTTCTCATGTTAAGAATGATGCTGCATGCCTACCCTACTTCTCATGGCAAGGTATGGTGCGCGAAAGAGTAAAAGGGACAAAGGGGATACCGAGCGGATAGCAAATCCGCAGTGAGCTAGCAACGCAAGCAGAACTAAGAAACTTCACGTAATCTAACATCCAGCAAAGCCAGGAGTCCAGCATAAGCGTCAAAGCGAGGCGGTGTGAAAATAAATCACAACCACTATGTGGTGCGTATCAAACACAACCACACGAGCAACCTGCAAGAAATACAATCCAGACAATACAGGAATACATCTTAATGGATGAGAGATCAAGAATAAGTTTGTGTCCCACAAATAAAGTGGAACACAATGCAATGGAATCCCAATCGAACTCTCTCATAGTACCTTGCACAAGCTAGCACACTTATCAGAAATAACAAGGAAATGCGAACAAAGTCGCTTAATCGGATTATGAAACAAAATAGAAGTAAAATTCTAATTAAATTCTAAGAATAAAATCTAACAAGAATATTATTTTTCATGGCATTTTCATCTAAAGCAAATAGAACAAAACTATGTACAAAATACTAAATCTAACACGGAAAATAGTACATGTTTTTATTATCTTTTTATCATGCAAAATCTTGCAAAATAATGTGATTTTAAAACCTACAGAATCAATCAAATTAAAATCTAACAACAATTCTATTGTTTTTTATAGCATGTTCAATCATTAACTAGAACCAAAATTATGTAACAAAATTACTAAATTTCAACAAGAAAATAGTGAGCTCAGGGGAGTTTATCATGAAAAAACTAGTGGTGTATACAGGAATTGCGCAGGGCCCAAGATGAATGGCCCATCAGAAATTATTGTGGCAAAAACAAAAGGAGGAGCAAGCTTGGACCAAGGGGTATAGCGCCAGAAACAGTGAATTTAAGCCCAACAGATTAGTCCAATCCACATTCAGATCTTATTATCCAATACCTTGTGCTAATCAAAATCAATTAGTTCCACTTAACAGTAATTAATTCAGATTTATCCACCATTAATCTCATGCTAATCCACATTTTATTAACATTAATGTTCAGATTAAACAAAAATTGAAAGAGGAATTAGGGTATTACGCTCGTGGCTTCAGCTTGGCATCGCTCTCGACCTCTCTCACCCTCCTTCAACAATGGCGACGGCGGCCAGAACTCAACCTCATCCGACGAGGACTCCATCTCCGATTAAGAACTCGGATCGGTCCTCTCTTCCTCTCCACCGTGAATCAGAAGACATGACAATCACTCTCAGCCTTCTCTCAATCTCTCGTCGCTCATCATTCCGATTTGACAAAGAAAATCCGGTGCTTCTTCGCTCGCGACTCCGACGGCGAGAAATTCAGAGACATCGGGTATGAATAAGCTTTAGCCGTCTTGCTTCGAAATTTCGTTCTCTCCTTCTTCCGTTTTTCTAAGGTGTTGTCTTTGTATGAAGATGATGAGCGTTGTTCTTGATGTTCTGCAAATGTGAACTTCAGATCGGTGAATATTGGAGATCATTGATGATGGATTATGCAGAGTGTTGATTGAAGTTGCAGCGAAGATTGCTGCAAATCGATGAATATTGTTGAAGATCTTCTCAATTCAGTGATGATGGCGTGAGGTTGTTGTCGTAATTAAAGATGTTGCTGATTTTCAATTCCGTTTTCTGCCGGTTCTTGGATGAAGAAGCAAATTGAAGCGTGAAGGAAATGGAGGATTCGGTTATAGATTGATGAAGATGAATTCAGAGAGAGAGAGAGAGAGTTTGTTACATTTTCGGTTATCGATTTTGTTATTCTGTTTTTCTCTTTCTGTTACGTTTCGTGGTGATGAAGATTGAAGAGAATCGTTTTTGAGAATTGAGGTGTGATGAAGGAGGAGTTGAAGAGGATTCCAGAAGTGATGAAGATTATTGAGGTTACATTGATTCTGTTTGGTAAATCTTGGATGATTGAAGGATGAAGGTTGAAGATGATAAAGATTGGAAAGGATTCAAGAGAGGCTTGATGATGAAGGTCGGAGGTTAGAGGATGCAGGTTGTGGCTCTGAGATGTGAAGGTAGTGAATTCTTGGAGGTGAGTGAAGTTCGGTTGAAGGTTTGCTATGATGAATCCTGTTGTGTAGATTTTTCTCTGTTATTTCCTGGAGTGAGGTTGTTACGATGGGAAACCAAGAGAGATTGAAGAGGTTCTCTCATGAAGGTTCAATCGAGAGAGAAGAGTCGGCGAGAGTTTGTTACACCCTTTGTTACATTTCGTTTCTGGATTTTTTTTATTATGGATTGATGAATTTTCCGGATCTTGTAATGGATATGTAGATATTTGGACATTGAATGGACATTTGAACTTTGATATGAATGAACTCTTTTTTTTTTATGGGCTCCTAACTTCAATTCCGATCAATTCACATGAATGGACCTTGCTTGCATCTCACAACATTAATCCAATTAATAAGCTTGAAATATTTTGAATTCATAGGATTAAGTAAACAGTTAAAGGAATTCTTTCACATCAATCCTCAATTCTCAATGAAATTCAATCCGCATTCTTAACGAAACCTCAGCTTAAACTCTCACATCAAGTGACTTGCATTACGAGCAACAAATATTTGAACTCATAACAACACCTTAATCACAATGACCCCGCGAACCATATCTTGTACCATGGCTAATATCTTGACTTGCATAACAAGCAATTGGAGGAAACCTTAGCACCGAAATTGTCTTAAAAACAACAAAAACTCTTTATTATTTTTTTTCAATTTTTTGAGAGACGAAATAAACGTCTTTCATAACTTATAGCACAGAGAAAGAGGGCAAATTTTGGGGTGCAACACCACCTCAGCAACTGTTGGTTGGTTATAAACTCGTCCATCGGTTGTTCTATTGGCAATTAATCTGAGTTTCAAATTCTGGACATTTCCCTCATTAAGTCTTTGTCTTGCCATTAGAAAACTTTTAGCATGTATGTTATGTTGGTACATCATTTCAGAGAGTTTTTGTACAATATCTGGATCAATGCTGTCTTTGTTCCTACAACGTAATTATTATCCCAAGTTAGTATTGGCTATGTACTTTGTGGCACTATACAGAAAGTGATATTAAAATACATACCGTAGTCCTTCCATTCTATTTGTTACTTCATTCTCCGTGTCATAAATGTAAAGTTGTGCAAATTTTGGTGTTTGTCCTTCCGATGGTAATAAGCTGCCAATTCGGTGGCAAGACTGTCCTTGTATGCGTATCGTAGGTGGACCCCGACCATTATTGTATTTGTTGTCTAACTTTGCACCAGGACTCGTAAATGCAAACATCATGTTGTAAGTTCTCAAGTTGGCTTGGAATGATTTACTGTTTATCAAATAACAAATGTGCTAAAACCGGTGGCGGGTGTTTTAATAATGGTAGTTCAATCTTGCCATTGCCACAACACAAGGTGTATTTGGGATTTTCCGAGTGTTTGTGCTGGTCCTTTCGTTCTTGATACCACATCATTGCGTTGCATTGTCCACACTCAATCACCGCATCACCTAAATCAGAATACTCTTTGAAGCATTCAAAGTTAAAAAAGTAGTGTGTATAAGGGTAGTTCGAAGGTATAACTATAATCGAATAATCAAAATAACAAAATTACACACAAATTACGAATGACAAAAAATCAAATTTAACATAACATCAAAATAAAAGATTATACCAATTGCAAATTCATATACAACCTGATAAGACCGAACCATTTGAAGGCCCAATCTAGAGTTGTGTCCATTCAAAGAGTAGCAAACAAGTGGACTCGCTAGTGGGCCACGCACCTAAGTCAGACACCATACTCATCTTAGTTTTTAGAGTCTATGTAACAGTCTCATGCATTCCATGTTGCACTCACCGAAGATGGTTTTAACCTTCATCCATATTTAAGCGTAACTTAGCGTCATACAAAGACACGATTTATTCCATTCTTGCAAGTTAAACTTCTCCGACTACACTAAGTTAAATGTTGAAATTCTAACATTACATATACATACACTTCATACTGGTGATTCTCATAATCATAAGTAATGTAAATATCAGAGAGATACTACGAGAAACTTTTTAACACATAATTTCATATTGGAGTTACATATCAACAACTATAAATCTTTGAGAGTTTGAAACTCAAATTTTAATTTTTACTACTAATTCAAAACACAAATATAAATCTTCTTATTTTAAAAACTAGTCGAATCTTATACTAGGGGTTGATTGTCGTATTCCAGTTATTTTGCTTTAATTAGACCTCAAACAACTACAATACAAGTGATAATTTAGGAATATATGCAATATAAATAGTCACTGGCATTGATAATTAAAAAAAATTACTTTATGTATTATTGTGTCTAAGAACTATATAAGAACTTATTATTGTTATTATTATTTAAGTTATTATTATTATTTATTTAATGATAAGATATATATATATATATATATATATATATATATATATATATATATATATATATATATATAATTAAATTACAAATTAGCAAAATATAAGTTTTTTCAATGAAAAAGCATGAAAAAGCGAGTCTCTTTAACTTTTTGAAAAATGAAAGAAGAAAAGAAAGAAGAGGAGTAAAAAACAGTGGATTGGTAACCTAGAAGGCTAAAATGGTATAGCAGAGCTAGCTGTCAGCTATAATTGTACCCAAAAATCTTTTTGCAGATAAAATGGCCTTTAATTAGTTGATGCTCATTATACTACCAACCACAAGGAAAAGGGTGTGATAAAGTATGACTATAAATTAATTAAATATTAAATTAGTTAAATAATTTTTTAATGTTTTTTAAAATATTCTTAAAACCTTTAATTATTAATTATTACTATAAAATAATTATTTATTTATATATGTCTAAAAGATACACTGTGTGTTTTTAGGCAGACTAACAATCTAACTATGTTTTTAAAATATCCAACTCAAATTTAAAATTGACAAGTTTAAAATATCCAACTCAAGTTTAGGCTTTATTTTACATTTGTCATAGTTAGATTTAAAATATCCAACTCAAATTTAAAATTAGGCTTTATTTTACATTTGTCATAGTTCAATCTAATCTATTTTTACACTTTCTTCCGATTGATTCTTTCATGAATTAAGGTGGGTTTGAATTCACAGTTGACAATTAATTTTGAGAGAATTAGAAATACTCTTTTGAAACTTATAAAAGTGAATCTAAACTAACACTTGATTAGTTAATTGGTAATTATTTAAAACTTTCACAGTTTCAATTATGATTTGAATACCAGCAATTAACTCGTGTTTTAATTTAGAACTAAAAGATTATATAATGATATTATTATTTGTTTTCTCTAAGCATGAATTATAATTAAAGTATCTAAGTTATTATTATTATTTATTTAATGATAAACATTTAGAAAAATATATAGATTTAAACTATAAATTAGCAAAGAGTAATTTTTTTAATGAAAATGCAATTTTTTGAAAAATGAAAAGATAAAATGAGGGTACATTGAGGGAAGGACAGTGGGTTGGTAAGTGAGGACAGTGGGTTGGTAACTCAGGAAGCTAACGCTGTCAGCTAAGCTAGTAAGGAAACTAAGCTAAGCTAGTAAAAAGAATAATAAAAAAGAAATGGAAGATAAATATATATAGTACTAGAAAAACAATGCGATATTAAATATAAAATTAAAAGTAAAATTTATATTAGTTAGTAATATTACTTAATTTTGTAATGTTTTTTAAGTTGTTCATAAGACCTTTAATTTATATTAGATATTTTAATATATTTTAATTAATTGAAGGTTCAGTAGCGGTTTAATTCTCTCAATCTTGTCTCTTTCCTCTTTCTAAGGGAATTCAGCTCACGTGCCAACTTATCTAGTACTATCATTTTATGATATGAATTGCATTCATTGGATATAAGTGGTTACTTTTAATATTTTTTTTAAAATAAAAAAGTCTAAATTTTTTCAAAATCTATTTAGTTAAAAATTCAGATTATAGTAAAAAAAATTAAGCCTAGCACATAAGCTAATTTAAATAAATATGAATAATTTTTTTAATAATTATATTATGGTTTATACTATATATCAAAATACATAAATAAAATTTAGTTATTTTAAGATCTTATAAATAATATTATGAGTTGCTTTTACAAGTTCTCTTAATAATTAGTCTCATAAAACTTATGCTAATAGTTAAATTAAGATAAATTAATGAAAAAAAATATTCTCATTTGCTTTTTAGTTTGTTAATTTGTTTAAACATTATTTGAATTTGTAGTGATATACTTTTACGGGTTAAATATGTTTTTAGTCCCTATAAAATTATCAAAAACTACTTTTAGTCCCTATTAAAAAAAGTAGACTTTTAGTCCCTATAAAATTACTTTTGCACTCATTTTTAGTCCTTGTAGAGGGACTAAAAGTGAGTGCAAAAGTGATTTTATAGGGACTAAAAGTCAACAATTTTTTTATAAGGACTAAAAACCAAAATTGAGATATTTACAGGGACCAAAATCTTATTTAACCCTATTTTTACTGAGCAAGTCTTAAACCACAAAAAAAAAAATTAGTAAGTCTCTGACCTGTCAGTGCGTGAAACACTTTTAGTGAGGGGAAAAGAGACAGAGAGACAATGAAGAATAAAAATTGCTATTATTGAAGGTGATAAAATTGAATTACAAATATGTATTTATATACAACTACATGACTTGTATACTAAGTAACTAATATAACAAGCCTTAACCTTAACTAACTTGGGCTTGAGCTACAACTTGGATTATATCACAACATACCCCCTTATAATCTAAGTTGTCGAACACACACTAGTCATAGTCAATCTGAACTATTCCTACTTTCTTTCTCATATTCAGGAATCTGTCAATCTTTAATTCTTTATTGAAAATGTCGGCCAACTGTGCTTCGCTTGAGCAATGTGTTACTTCAAATTCACCTTGATTTACCTTCTTTATTAAGAAGTGAAATCTAGCTTCGATGTGCTTACTCCTTCCATGTAGAGCTGGATTCTTTGCAAGATTTATGACTGACTTGTTGTCGATCTGCAGTACCACCAAAAGTTTCTTCACTTCGACCTTCATCTCTTCAAGCACACATCTGATCTAAATTCCATGACACGCAACATAGAATCCTGCTATATATCCATCCTCACACAATGATAATGCCACCACAGGTTGCTTTCTCGAGCACATGAGACTGGAGCACCAAATACTTGAAAGAAATAACGATTTGTGCTTCTTCGATATTCCTTATCTCCACACCAATCAACATTTAAATAGAAATTTATCACAACTTCTTTGCCTTCAAAACTTCGTGGAAATAGAATTTCGCAATTTATTGATCCTTTTGAGTATCTTAGGATTCTTCTTGCAGCCTTTATGTCTGACACCTTAATTCACCCATATAAGTGCTTATAAATTCGATGGAGAAACCTATATCAGGTCAATTATTGCACACATATCTTAGAAACCTGATAATTTGTTTGAACAAAGTAACACCAACTTTGTCCTCCTCTCTATACTTCTCCAGTTTCAAATTCGATTCGACAGACAAAGATGCAGGAGTCGAATCATCTATCATGAATATCTTGAGTATCTCTTTGACATACTTCCTTTGATGCATCACCATGCCTTGCTTAGTAATTTTAAATTCCATGCCTATGAAATATGACAAGTTTCTCATATCTGACATTTTAAATTTTGTCATCATCAGCTCTTTGAACTTCCACAAGTTCTCCATGCTCTTTCTATTTACCATCGAATCATCAACATATAAATGGAAAACTTTTATATCTTGTGCCACAACCTGAACATAGCCATCATACTCATATTTGCATTTCACAAATTCCAATTTGACTATGTATTAGTCTATTTTCTTATTCTATTACCTAGATACCTATTAAAGACCATAAAGGGCTTTGTTCAACTTGTACACTTTCCTTGTTTCCTCATGTATCACAAACCCAAAGGGGTGTGTAGGTTACTTGGGCTCTTTTTCGTGACGCCTTTCTGGAGAACTATTTTCCGGAGACGTGCGTGGAAAGAAATAGGTGGAATTTCTCGAGCTGAAGCAGGGTAATGGAACTGTAGCGGAGTATGCTGCAATATTCCAAGAGTTTATTAAGTATTGTCCTCATTACAACAATGCTAATGCTGAGAGGTCTAAGTGTCGGAAGTTTGTGAATAGTTTGAGAGCTGATATCAATAAAACTATTGGTTAGATTGTGCATTTTGCTGAGTTGGTTAACAAGAGCAGGATTTATGATGAGGATAGTGGGGAGAGTGCTGCTCACTACAAATACTTAAGTGATAATAAGGGAAAAGATCAATTCCCAGGAGGCCTTATGATGACAGAGGGAATCAGAAAGCGGGTTATGACAAGAATTCGAGTGGGGGAGGAGCTCTTACTATGATTAGGTGTGGTGTTGAAGGTCGTCATATTTTTGAGTGCACAAGTGCCAAGGTGAAATGCTTCAAGTGTGAAAAGATAGGCCACAAGGCTAATGATTGTAGAGTTGGTTCGAATGTGATTTGCTACAAGTGTGGTGAATAAGGGCACATTAGTACCAAATGTGACAAGCCGACGAAGGAACGAGTGAAACGGAAGGTGTTTGCTCTATATGGTTCTGAGACTACTGATGATGATAGAATAATTCGAGGTGTGTGCTTTATTTATGGTACACCTTTGAATAATCCGCGACACATTCTTTCATTTCTTTGGATTCTGCTATGAGATTGAATCTTGTGCGATCTAATATGCATGGAAGTATGGTTATTGATACTCCTGTTATGGGTTCAGTGACTACTTCATTTTTTTGTTTGAATTATATGTTTATTATTTTTGGTAGAGAGTTTGGGATTGATCTAGCGTGTCTTCCGTTAAACCAACTTGATGTTATTCTTGGGATGAACTGGGTGGAGTACAACCATGTTTATATCAACTATTTTGACAAGACAGTTATCTTATTAGAAACTGGAGTTGAGGAAGATTTGTTTTTGTCCGCCAAGTAAGTGGATAAGTCTGTGCAAGATGTTGCCGTGTTGTTTATGTTGTTGGCAATGTTGGCTACCCGTGAGAAACGAACTATTGGTGAATTAGGAATAGTTCGTGATTTTACGGAGGTATTTCCTCAAGATGTAAGTGATTTACTTCCAGAACGTGAGAGAGATTTTACAATCAACTCAGTTCCTGGAATGAGTCTTGTATGATGACTCTCGGATATTTACATCTGAGTTGAAAGAGTTGAACAGTCAACTTGAGGATTTTCTTGAGAATAGGTTTATTCGTCCGAGTGTGTCACCGTGGGGTGCACCTATTTTGTTGGTTAGGAAGAAGAAGGGTACTGTGAGACTTTGCATGGATTATAGACAACTGGACAAGGTTACTATTAAGAACAAGTATCCACTTTCGGGGGTTGATGATTTGATGGATCAGTTGGTTAGTGCGTGTATGTTCAGTAAGATTAATTTAAGTTCAGGTTATCATCAAATTCATGTGAAGGCTGAAGATATTCAGAAGACTTCTTTTAGGACGAGGTATGGTCACTATGAGCATTCTGTGATTTCATTCGCTGTGACTAATGCTCCTAGTGTATTTATGCAATACATGAATATGATTTTTCATCAGTATTTGGACAAGTTTGTTATTGTGTTTATTGATGATATTTTGATCTATTCTAAGAGTGAAGAGGAACATGCTAAGCATTTGAAGGCTGTGTTGTTTGTGTTGAAAGAGAAGCAATTGTATACAAAACTCTCTAAGTATGAGTTTTGGTTGAAGAAAGTGATTTTTGTTGGTCATGTGATATCAAGTGGTGGTATTGTTGTTGATCCGTCGAAGTTTGAGGATGTATCTTAATGGGAAGCTCCGAGATTTGTTTCTGAGATTAGAAGTTTTCTTGGTTTAGCAGGTTATTATCAGAAGTTCATTAAAGGGATTTCTAAGTTATCTTTGCTTTTGACTTTGTTGACTAGGAATGGTCAAGCTTTTATTTGAACTTCACAGTGTGAAGCTGGTTTTCAAAAGCTTAAGACAAGGTTGACGACCGCTCCTATTTTAATTTTTCCAGATCCGAATAAACCGTTTGTTGTGTATTGTGATGCTTCTTTGTTGGATTTGGGAGGTGCGTGATATAGAATCGATAATTGATAGCTTATACTTCAAGGAAACTTAAGGTAAATGAGAGGAATTATATGACACATGACTTAGAGTTGGATGTTGTTGTGTTTGTACTGAAACTTTAAAGGCATTATTTGTTTGGATCAAGATTTGATGTGTTTAATGATCACAAGAGTCTGAAGTACTTGTTTGATAAAAAAGAGTTGAATATGAGGCAGAAAAGATGGTTGGAATTCTTGAAGGATTATGATTTTGGTTTGAATTACCATCTTGGTAAAGAGAATGTTGTGACTGATACATCGAGTAAGAAATCTTTGCATATGTCGGTGTTGATGCTGCGAGAGTTGGAGTTGCTTGAACAATTTAAAGATTTGAGTTTGGTTTGTAAAGACACTTCTTCTAGAGTTAACTTTGGTATGTTGAAGCTTACTAGTGGCATTCTTGATGAGATTCGAGAAGGTCAGAAATCTAGTTTGAGTTTGGTTGATCGATTCACATTGATTAATCAAGGTCGAGGTGGTGATTTTTGGATTGATGAGAATGGTATCATGAGGTGTTATGATAGAGTTTGTGTTTTGGATATGTCAGATTTGAATAAGATGATTCTTGAGGAAGGACATTGTAGTGGATTGAGTATTCATCCTAGAGCTACTAAGATGTATCAATATTTAAGGAAATTATTCTGGTGGAAACGTATGAAGAAAGAGATAGCGGAGTTTGTGTATTCTTGTCTGATATGCCAGAAGTTAAAGATTGAACATCAGAAACCGACTGGTTTGATGCAACCGTTATCCATTCCTGAATGGAAATGGGACAACATTTCTATGGATTATGTGTCGGGTTTTCCTAGGACACCGAGTAACTGTGATGCAATTTGGGTTATTGTGGATAGATTGACAAAATCTGCTCACTTTATTTCAATAAGGATGGATTATCCGATGGAGAGGCTTGTAAAGTTGTATATTGAAAGGATTATTTGTTTGCATGGTATTCCGTCTAACTTTGTGTCTAATAGAGATCTTAGGTTAACTTCAAGATGTTAGGAAGGTTTGCAAAGTGCTTTGGGTACTAAGTTGCGTTTGAGTTTAGCATATCATCCGTAAACTAACGGTCATACTGATAGGATGATTCAGTCGCTTGAGGATCTTTTGAGAGCTTGTGTTTGGAACAAGGATGTGTTTGGGAAATTACTTGCCTTTTATTGAGTTTACTTATAATAACAATTTCCATTTGAGTATTAGAATGACACCATTTGAGGCTTTGTATGATAGGAGGTGTATGATGCCTTTGTGTTGGTACGAGTCGGGAGAAAGTATTGTGGTTGGACCTAAGATAGTTCAACAGACTATAGATAATATTAAGATGATTTAGGAGAAGATGAAGGCTTCTTAGAGTCGTCAGAAGTGTTATCATGAAAAGAGGAGGAAAACACTTGAGTTTGAGGTTGGAGATCATGTGTTTCTTAGAGTTACTCCAGTAACAGGTGTTGACAAAGCATTGAAGTCACGTAAGTTCACGCCGCATTTTATTGATCCTTATGAGATTTTGAAGAAAGTAGGTGAGGTAGCTTATCAGATTTCTATGTCGCCGTCGCTTGCTAATTTTCATTATAGTGTTCCACGTGTTTCAGTTGAGGAGGTACATTGCGGATCCTTTGCATGTAGTCCAAGTAAAAGATGTGCAAGTGAGGGATAACCTTATTGTGGATACATTATCTATGTGGATAGAGGATCGATATTTCAAACAACTTAATGGTAAAGAGATTCCATTGTTGAAGGTCGTTTGGGGAGGATCGACAGGTGGAAATGAGACTTGGGAACTCGAGAGTAAGATGAGAGAGTCGTATCCTGAGATGTTTGTTTGAGGTAATTTTCGAGGACGGAAATATTTTAAGTGGGAGAGATTTTCAACACCCTGATTTTATTGATTATTTTATTATTTGTTTTTTTATTATTTATCATGTGATATGATAATTAATTAAATTGTGTGTTTTATGATATATGTGTTTTAGGTTAGTAAGTGTGTGAAAATAGTCAATTGGGCCTAATATGGTGTTAGCATGAGAAATAATGGAGGTGATAATTAGTAAGCCCATTTAGATAATATTGTGTTAGGTAGGTTTTCACAAAATAAGAGAAAAGAGAAAGATAGTAAGAAAATAGGAAAAAAGCATAAAGAGAAGAGAAAGAGAGAAGAGGGGGCAACCCTTAGAAGGAATAATCTAAGGTATGGGTGGGATTTTCTTGAAATTATGGGTTTGTATAATGATATGCAAGGGTTAGTATCAAGAAATTAGGATTTGTTCATCATTTTCATATAATTGACATGTTACGGTTTGAATAGGAAATGATGAAATTGATGCCGTGAATTCATATTTTTAAGTTACTAAATGACTATATATATATATATATATATATATATATATATATATGTTAGAATACCTTAAATCCACAGTTAAATTGTTGTTTGAGATAAATTTTGGTGAAGAATTCGTATGAAACAAAATTTGTCTCAATGCAAAACTTTTCTGGTTTTCGCGATTTCACTTAGTGAACTATAGCTCTCTTCGTGAGTGTCATACCCCAAAATTTGCCCATCTCATTTCATCTGCAAAGCTCGTGCATAAGTGCAAGACTCAAAGGTTAAGTTAAGGCACACTCTCCTAAGCAAAGATCTCCTGAACTAGGGTTTTGCATCCTCTGAAGGAAATTGATGAATCAAGGTCTCCAAGGGATTTCATATGGCTTATTAGGTTTCAAACCACCTCTATGACAAAATTCAAGCTTCAATTCCAAAGATTGCTAAGTCAATTGCTTAGATAATCAACAGTCGACTAGTTTGACCTAAAAGTCAACTATGGTCAAAGTACAGTCAAAATTCTTGATTTTAGGTCAACATCAATATTTTGAAGTAACATTCATTATTTGAACAAGGTTTGATCATGATTCATCAAGGAAAGTTCAAAAATCAACAAAACCTAAAGTTTCCAAATTAGGGTTTTTTACTTAAAAGTCAACTAAACTTTGACCAGCCATAACTTTCACATAGAACATCAGAAATTTTCCATTCAAAATCTATTTTAAAGGAAAATTAATTCTCTACAACTTTATCTCTCACATGCCAAGGCTAAAAATGCTTCATTTAAGAGTTATGGTCCAAACGATTATAGGTCTTTTTTGAAAGTCAACCAAAAGCAGTTTTTTGTCAAAACCCATATCATCAAGATAAAATCTTCAAATGGAAAAAAGGTTCCAAAGTGGATTTTAGAGGACATCTTGAGATTTCCAAAATATCCTAGAACTCCTCCATATCTTAAATATTGAGGGAGATATGCCTTGTCAAATTTGGATAACTTTGAGAGGAAAATGTGAAATAAAAGGCTCCAAAATGAATCTTTTTGCAAAGGAAACCAATCTTTCTTGGGCCCAATCTTCATCCTTATGATATCTAAGTCCCCAAATTCAATTTCCACGATTTATTGATTAATATTAGATTTTTTATTGAATTTATTCATTAAAAATATAATTTAAATCAAGTAAATTGAAGAAAATATGAAAGATTTGATTTGGGTGTAGTTTCTAATCAATCTCAATCATTAAAATACCACATATTAGAGTTAATTTCGTGGAATACAGGATTTATAAGAGGTTGAAGTGAAATTGGTCAATTTTGGAAATATTTACAAATCAAACTCCTTCCAATTTGCAATCAAAGATTGAAGAAGATTTTGTCAAAAATTATTACCCTAAATAGGTCTCCTATAAGAACATAAGGATTCCATATGCAAAGGGGGGATTTTTCTGCAGCCAAGAACCGTAACACAAGTGAAAAAAACGTGCTGCACTAGCAAGTCGCAGTTAGGGTTATAGCTCGTTTCAGGCCATTCTAAACATCCCTACACGTCCTTGGGATTGCTCTGAATCTTTTCAAACTCTTACAACACATCAAAGCGTCCAGAATTGCAAGGATACGACCTCAGTTTGCATCAATTTTCTCAAGTTTCAATTTATGCGCTTCATGCATTATAAACATAATTCGACCGCATATTCATGTTTATTTTGGTGTTTGTAATGTCCCTGTATGGTTTGCTTTAAGTTTAGGTGCAGGAATCATAATCCACCATGGTTAGGGTTTCATGTTCTTGAAATAGGGAACCCTACTTAGAAGCAATTTCAGGCCAAATTGATAAGTTCATTGGATTTGTGACATCACTTACGGTTGATTTGATTCTTTGTTTATGATTCATTGTGCTGGTATCGTGAATTTAATGTTTACAGGGCGTAGCTACGGAGAGTTCATAGCAAATCTGCAGCGTGTTCGTAGCAAAAGTTATGGGTGTCTTCACGAAGAAGATGAAGCCTGGGCGCGCATTTTAGTTTTACAATTTCGAACCATCTATATTTATTTATATTAATTGTTGGGTGTTTGTTTTACAGCGATTGAAAAGTGCCCTAGTGGGAGAGGGCTCCAAAGTTTCATGTGTACAAGGGAGGGAGTTCGAATCCCGCTCCTAGCATTTATTTTGATCATTCTTTGAACCATCTATATTTATTTGATTTTATTTCAATTATTTTTTTATTTATAACTAAAACCTTTTTTTAAATAAAACCTTTTTTTAAAAACAGAAAATTTATTCTTTTTTTTCTTTTCTCTTAAAAATAACCTTTTTTTAAATTAACCTTTTGATTTTTAATAATAATAATTAATTTGAGTTAATTTAATTAATAAATTTTAGTTAATGATTTTGATTAGTCTTTAATTAGGATTATAATTTTAATTAGGTTATTAATTATATTTTTTTAATTAGTTAAATAATTTAGTTAATAATTTTAATTAGTTTATTTAATTAAGTTAATTAGGTTAAATAATTAGGGTTAATTTTTTGGTTTAATTAGGGTTAGGGTTTCACTTAGTTTTTAATCAATAAATAATTTTTAGATTTTTACTCGTTTGGTTTTTTAATAAGACTTTTTAAGGTCTGCCCTTCAATTTTCAAAAACCTTTTATTCTTCCCTTTTAATTTGCCTTGCAATCATTCGAGTTTATACTGTCTTATTTTTGTGGTTTACCCTTGTGGCTTGTAATAGTTAATTAGACTTTATTTTCGCGCTCAGTTCTTCACTATAATGTATCTTTCCCAAAGCCTTGTAATAGCTTAGGATTTTATTTTCTGCCTTTATTTTTCTGCCCACAGGTGTTTATTGTAATAGCGTAGGAACTTTTAAGTTCTGCCTTTATTTTTTAACTGCGTGGTTAGTAATCCCAGGGAGTGCAAGCCTTGTTAAATTAACATAGCTCACTAATTACAAAATAAAATATCTGAACTGAATCACTTGATTGTGCTACACACACCTTTGGGGTAACCTCTCTTGTTGCCTTGTTGCCTTGTTGCCTGTTGCTTTTAATTATGATTTTGAAATAGTCAAGTCCCTCGATTTCAACACTCACATACTAGAACACACTTCAACTACAGTATGCAAGTCTTTGACACCAACATGTGAACATACTTCGACGGCATGCATAAATCCTGTCGAACCAGAAGCTACTCTTCGACCCAATATAGTTCTATCCAATAGCTCATAAATAAAAATTAAATAATGATAATAACATAAAAGGATTTAATAAATTTTAAACTATCATATGATCCAACAAAGTACAAAAAATTTCATCTCAAAAATACCTAATATAAAAAAACTTAGCTACTCATAGAAAATTTAATTATTACCATAATTTGATAAGAAGTATCCATCAAAATCTATGGAAGATAAGCTCTCTAATAACTTCAATGCTCTCAAAATTATGCTCCAAAAATCTCATGGCCGTTACTTTTTATCTCAAAGTCCGAACTCTAAAAAAAAGTAGCAAAGAATCCTTTAAATAGTTGTCGACGCGTGTTAGAAAAGCGTTGCATCATGCCAAGATGGGAGGTATTGTGCCATAACAACTTCTGGGGCTAGATCTCCTTTTTAGATTTCTTTTTGCAAAATGCCGAGTCTTATTCTGAGTTACGAAACTCCAGATATGATTCATTTACGGGACATATGTCATGATGTAAATTGTGCTGGAAAAAATTGTTTCTTCATAATTTCTTCATGATTTCTTGATTATGCTTTGTTTCTTCAACTTCTTCATTTTATTCTTATTTTTCTTCACTTTAGCTCATATTTTGCTCAAAAATAACTCGATTGGGGCAAAATGGGTCGTGGCCTACAGGGTAGACCCGCGCACCCGCCAAAAAATGGTAGATTGGGATTTTGGATCTGCCACCTACCAAAGTCCGCGCTTCCAAAGCTCGCCACTCGATAAAACTCTCCCCGCCATAAATCGCCTCCCATCAAAGCCTTCCCCGCCTATTATATCTGTTTGTCCCTCCTTAAACCCGTTCTTTTTTAGTTAATTTTAGTATTTCCAATTCTTGGTGGTTTTATTTTATGCATTTATTAGTGAATATATGCAATACTTTTTAAAGTAAAATTTGTTAAAAAGATGCTTCATAAAAAAATATTCTAAAAAATAAGTGAAAAATTTAATTGAAAGGTAAAAAAGTCTATTAATCTATTAAAAAAAGAAAGAAAAAAAGTAGGCAAACTTTCCCGCCGCCCACCAATCCACCACCTTGGCGGGGCAGGCTAAATTTGGATGCCCATTTCCGATTGTCGAGCTTGCCCGACCTGCACTTTTTTGGTGGACTTCAGGCGGGGCATGGTGGGGCGGGCTGTAACACCCTGCTAAACCCCCGCCACAATTAAAATAAATATCAGGGTAAACATAAAACAAGGGTGCCACAATTAAGAAAAATAATGAAAACCATAAGTTGTTCGTCATGCTTTATTAGGAACGATCCACAAGATATTAAAACATATGATCAACACAGCAGAATATCATTCAACGGTATCGTAAGTCATCACCAAAACATAAACTAAACGATGCATGATCTAAAACAACAAAATAGAGTATCATAAGTAACTCTTAATTCCATCGTTCCCCAGTGTTACAAATCAGAGCATGACTCGACACGGACTACGGACTAGCCTATGAGCTATCCTAACCAATTCAAGATGCCGCTACTCCTTAATCTGAAAATGTCAACATGTAAGGACGAGTCTCATTCGAAATTAATAAGTATTACACAGTCATAAGTAATAAAACAACATATCATTATCATTCACCCAATCACAACATGTATTCAGGTTTATAACAACTGATCACACACCAAAATTAAACACATCACCAAGTATAATACACAATCATTTGATCATACTACATTATCATGCACATGAATGAACTGACACTATGCATGTGGTATCATACATGGGCTAAATCCATCCAACTGATCTTTCATCATCAAGACACAGTCCAACTGGCACAAATTCCACACAATGGGAAATATGCCCACCATTTGATCCACAACATCACCGAGATCCATCACCAAAATCGTTATGAATGAATGCACAAATATGACATACTTATAGCATAACTGATCCGATGCTTCGCATCGTCTCATTACAAATCACCATTTCATCACCAATAAGCATGCACATGTATTAGCAATCATTCAGTTATATCAAATATAATCATGTCAAAACACCTCCCAGTCACAACGAATTCAAAGTGGTTACATCACCATAACAACACATTGTTACATTCACACGTATATGTACACAATGCTCCAATCCATCAACTAAATTAAATAAACATTCATAATAAAATAGGGCCACTTCCCTTCTCATCAATTCATCACATAAAGCTTTAAATCAGCTTCGCAATGTTCAAAACGACGCTCAAAACGGATGTACGGTTTAAAAGTTATGGCCTTTAGAAAATTTGTCAAAAATTTGATGCTATGCATCGACACACAAGATCCATAGGTCGACGCATAGAAATTTATGTCCCCCTCGGGGTTGCGCACGCCCCCATGAGTCGACTCATGCTGATCTTCAGGTCGACGCAACCCTCCTTTAGGTCGACGCGTTCTGCGCTAATGTAGAATTTTTCTGCGATTTTGACATCTTTCCTCTCCCAATCTCAGCCAAATCGCACCATAACAGTCCCCACACCAAAAAATCATAAAATAACATAATATAACACCAATATAACACATTTTAGCAGTCATCTAACACCAAACCATCCATCAAATTCATCAAATACATCAAATTAGCGGTGGCAAAACGGGCCATGGCCCGCCGGCCCGGCCCGCGCACCCGCTAAAAAATGGCGGGTTGAGTTGGGATTTTAGGCCCGCCGCTCGCCAAAGCCCGCCCCGCCAAAACCTGATGCCCTCCATAGCCCGCCCCGCCAATGCCCGCCGCCCGCCTCTCTTCCAAAATTCCCTCTTTTTTAGTTAATTTTAGTAATTCCAATTCTTGATGTTTTATTTTATATATTTATTTGTAAATATATGTAATACTTTTTTGAGCAAAATTTGTTAAAAAGTTACTTTTATAAAAAATTATTTTAAAAAATAAGTGTAAAATTTAATTAAAAGATAAAAATAACCTATTAATCTATTAAAAAAATGAAAAAAATATAAATAAAAATAGGCGGGCAAGCCCGCCGCCCGCCGACCCGCCATCTTGGCGGGGCAGACATGATTTTTATGCCCATTTCACTTGGCGGACATGCCCGCCCCGCTCGTTTTTTGGCGGGCTTAGGGGGGGCGGGCGGCCCTTTTTGCCACCCCTACATCAAATCAACATAAACAACCTAAATCCCCCAAAACCAAAACATGCAATCAAACCAAATAAAAATCCTAATCAGTTCAACTACCCTTGATTGTATAATAATCACTAACCCGAAGAGTCCCCCTTAGCTTAGAGTCGAATCTTCGAAGGTCCTCTTCTTCCTCTTCTTCTCCTTTTCACGTATCTTCTCTTTTTCTCAGACTTTTGGTCTTTTGCTTCTAACTTCTTTCTTTCCAAATTTCCCTTATTTTATGAAAAATAGAAAATATCTCAATAAGGCTTACATAGTTAACACCTCCCTTTTGCTAACCACTACAATAAGCCCAATTGTTTATTTCTATAATATTCCCCAATAATTTACCAAAATGCCAGTTAATCCAATTAAATAATTTAAATTCTAATTAAATTAAATAACGGAAAAATATGGGGTGTTACACGGGCAACCCGTTTCCCCCTACTTGTACTTATGATTATTCTTTTTTCTTCTTCTTTGTGACAACTAATGACAATTCTAGCAAGTGTACTAGTCTCGTCAAAGTAATAAAATAATTTATCTCCATAGGGATTATGAATTTAAACAAGGTAATTATAATGCGAATTAAAGTTAATAACAAGGGGTTTCAAGATTATTTCGGTTACAAAAACAAGATTAGAAAATTGTCTAATTAAAGTACAATAATGAAAGTCAATTAGATCTTTATTTGAATCCCCTAATAATATCTATTTATGAATTGTGTATTAATCTAATTACAATGATGCTATCATCTTATGACAAATTAACAGGACCACTTCACTCAATTCCTTGGTGTACAACTCACTAATTTAAACAATAGTTTTCTAATTCCTTAGGCTAACTAAGAGTTAAAATAGGCATTCTATGTTCGTTAAGTAAAAATACGCAACTTATCATTATCTATTCTTAGTTAATTACTTAGTTGAATAATTTCCATAGACCAAATCGGTATACTTACGATCAATAAACCTTACTCATCTGATATCAATTTGCATGCTCGTCAGCACACAAATAACATTAAGATCAGGAATAAGTAAATAATGGTAATAACATAAAAGCATTAAGTTAATCTCAAACAGTCATATGATCTAACAGAGTACAAAAAGGTTCATCTCAAAAAGACTTAATTTACAATAACTTAGCTACTCATAGAGAACTTAACAGTTACTATAAGTTGATAAGAGTTCTCCATCAAAACCTATGGAAAATAATCTCTCCAATGACTATAATTCTCTTAAAAATTGAGGTGTAAAAATCTCCCGGTCATCACTTTCTGTCTCAAAATCGGAATCAATAAAAAGTAGTAAAAACGTATTTATAACAGCTAGTGTGTGTTAGAGAAGCGCAACATCGTGCCCGCATTGATGAGTATCGCGAGCACAATGTCTCATCATTGCGCCTTTGATGTCAGCATCGTGTCCACGACAAAGTCATTGGAAAAATCTTCGATTTTCTTCCTTTTTCTTCAATTTTTCACTAAGTTCCAATTTTAGCCTGTCTTAGTAGTTTTTGCTCACTTCTTCACACTTTGACCTGACTTTTGCTAATAATTCCAACGATTTTATCCAAAATTTCTCGTAAATATTATGTAATGACCGAGTGTCATCAACAACACAACAACCATGGATTGAGAGGATCCACAAAATGATGAGACTCTTGAGGCTGAAGACCAACTTTTCCTGGTAAATCAAGAGACAATAGAAATTATCTTTGTGTTTGGTGACAAATTGGGTCTAGATAATGTCCTCACCGATGCGGGCCCTTCTATTTGGAAGGGGGTGCTTCCTTGTGAGAGTGACAAATGGTTGTGTAGTCAGTATGTTAAGTGTGTTCTTCCCCTCCACAAGTGTCTTTTCACTTGAGGGCGAGATTAATAATCATTTAAGGATTGCTCTGTCGTAGTTATATCCTATGAGTTAGCTTACATAATTTTTATCTTACCTGGTCAGAGTGGATCGTCACGGTCATCTACCGTGAACTTGAAGAATTGAGAGGGGGGGGGTACTTGCAAAATACTCTGATGCCAAAGTGAGAAAGTAATCAGAGAGAGCAAGTACGAGGTTTATGAGAGAATGAATGAATAGATGGCCCTCTATTGACAAAGGGTATTTATAACCCCCAGCACTGGGCCAAGATTCCCTAATTGGGCCAAATCCAATTGGAAGCCCACATGCTAGGAAACTGCCAGAATCTCATGAGTTAGGGTTGAGTCAGCAAGTAACTTCGCGTTCTGGATGAGCATGGTGTAAGGTTCAGAGGAAGTTGCCTGAATCCCTCGCTGCTGGTTTGACCACGTGGTCCTGTGTTGAGCGGACTTAATAATGACTACTGGAAACGTTATTGGGCCTAGAGTGATCGGGCACTGTTCGGCCTAGATGAGGTGTTGGGCCTGCTCGGCCATAATGTAGCGTTGGGCCTGCTCGGTCCAGACCAGAACAATTTTTTTAATATTAATGTGAATACATGAATGACTCCTCGATTTTGATTCTCTTTGTCCATCTCTTCAAAATTCAACAAAATTTGGCCAAAATCAGACCGACAAGATTTGCTATCGCTCAGGGAGAGAAAAATATATATATTTGAAGTATATGTAGACAATTTGAAAAACTTAAAAAGACATGTAATACCTAGTAATCAAATAGGGAGGAGGTTGTGGAACCATGTCAAATTTCAATATTATTATGTTGGATAAAATGTCTCGATTCGAAAGCAAAATCTCATAATTGTGTGTGAATTTCATGAAATTATTACCATAATTTTTACATACAAAAAATAAATAAATTTCTCAAAAACCCCGTTCATATTCTAGAATTTGAGCACTTAAAAATACACTATAGATTCTGTTATTAGATATATCCCTCATAACCCACAAATTTATCATCTTATTATTTACCCACGATATTGTCGTTGGTAAATTCATTACTAATGAAAAGCAATGGATAAATAGAAAGTGAGAGACTTTGTTGAAAAATTACACTTGCGATTTTTTTAATTGAAAATAGTGGTTGTTGGTTGTTCAAATATACAAAGTACTATATTATTGAATATAATAGTAAAACAAAATGTACCAATATGTTATATGATCATCTTATTTTAGCAACAAAAGATTTTACTAACTACATTTTATAAATGGATGATCATGAATAGAGATTTGGTTGTACTACATGTTATATTAACCAATATTTTTTAAGAGGGAGAATAAAATTTTAAAGTTTCATAAGACTCATTTAACAAAATCAAATCAAAATAAATATAAAAAAAAGAAAAAAAAAAGTAGGTTTCATTCTCCCTATAAATATCATCACTCTTTGTTGTATCATCTTCATCTTTTTATTACTCTAAGGTTATCTTAATTATTTTACTTTTATTCTTGGTTCATTTCATGTCTCATTTCTCCCTTTGTCTTTTTAATTCTTTATGTTCTTTTATGAGTTTTTTAAATATATTTTAGGATTTTATTTGAGAGTTTGGAGGGAAAGAAAGGAAGAATTTTGAAAAAAAAAAGAAAGAAAGGATTAAGTAAAAAGAATAGAAATTTTTTGATTGAAGAGAATTTTGAGGGTATATTTTTATTCATAACATAAAAAAATCTCTAATTTGAAAAATTCAAAATTTATATTAGAGGAGAGTTTTAAAAAGATTAGACAAATTGCTCAAATATAATTTTGTTATAATATTTAAAAAATTCAATAGGTTGATGATAGGGAAAATTACTCAAATATAGTTTTTATTGTTATACTATTTCAAAAATTAAAAATATATTAATGATAGGCATTATTTTATTATTTTATATCAATTTTTCTCAAAACATTTCTCTTCATTTATGAAAAAACTTATTTTTTGAAACTATTCCTTCCTCTACCCTCCAAACAACATCTAAATATTTGTCTATCTATATTATTTTATATAGTTCATTTTATATATTTAGTTTAATTCTAACTATATAATTGTTGCTTTTTAGGTTGTATGTTTAAAGCATGGTTGAGTGATTGATCTACTTGAGGATTCAATCTATTTGAGGATTTATGGAGGTATTTCATCTCCATTATTTTTGTTTCATTTTATTATAACTATATCTCTCAATCACAATTAACAATATAATGTTTGATTTAATTTGTTAACAAAACTAATTTTTTATAAATAAAATACCAACAATGAAAAATTAAACAAAAAGTATTTGACTAATTTACCACTCTTAAAAATAAAATAAGATAAACATAAAATTAATTATAAAAAATGTTTTGCTAAAAAATGTACCAGTTGAGAAAAATTAATTGAAAAATAAAATCATAAACATTAAATATTAAAGAGGAAATAAAAACAAGTATAATAGATTAAAGAAATACCTATATATTCTTTTTTTAATTTTTTTTTTTGAGTTTATAAAAGCATCAAAGTAAACTTATTTGGTTACCTTTTATTTAAAAATATATAATTTTTCTTACTAATTTATTAAGTTTAATTATAAGCAATTCAAAAAAATTTAAAAGTTTATCTTTTTTCTCTTAATTTTAATACAATTATTTTAATTTAAAATCTACATATTTATATTATTTAATATTTATTCACTAATTCAATTATTAATTTTACTAGTTAATCTTTGAATAATATATCCTAATTTTTTTACTAATTAATTTTATAGAGGCTTGAGAAAATATAATAGTACTTTTTAATACTAAAATATATAACAGTATTATTATAAGAATTTTATATATTTTGTCGGGACTCAAGCCTCACATGCATTAAATGAGCATGCTTATGGGTTGTGCTATGACCTTTATGATAAGAGATTGTTTTTATAAGATTTACTTATAATATTATATATTTTATATAATTAATTATTTTATTTTTATTCTAATATAATATTGCTCAATTAAAATTTAAAGATGTTTATCATATTTCAAAATAATAAATTTTACTTGTTATAACAATATTTTAATTAATGCAGGGAGATACATTTGACTGGAGACTTCGTGGAATTTTAAATCCTATAAGAAATCAAAAAAAGGGAAGTAAGTATTTAGTATTTTTATTATATTTTTAATTTTATTATAATAATAATATTAATAGCAATAATAACTTTATGAAATATGTATTAGAGTGTTGTTTTGCATTTGTGGTTTGTGCTGCAATTGAAGCACTGCACCACAAACAACGAATAGACCGTATACTTCTCTCGCCACAAGATCTTTACAACAATTTAATTCATGATGAAACGATGAATGACGAAGGAATGTCATATCCGGAAACTCTAAATTGGATTAGGGATAATGGGTGTGTTTTAGAAGAAACATGTCCATATAAAGGAATATATGAAACTCCAGGGGAACGTCAGGTAATTCTTTTTATTTAATTTCTTTTATGTTTCATAATAATTAATCTTTTATTACAATAAATTAAAATTATTGTAGGTAGTATTAAGAATTGAGACATCTATTCCTGTATCGCTTATTCACATGGAGTGGAATGTGAGACATGAAGGACCTGTCATGGTCCAAATAGATTGGATAGATGAAATGGATAATTTGGGAAAAGAGGTAAATAAATTTTTTATATTTTATTTAACCAAAAAATAATTATACCATTTTGTTTAATTTGTTTTAATTATACTCACAGGATGTGGTATACCGTGGACCTATTGATGAATCAGCTTTTGACAAATTTGAAAGACATGGTGTCCTTGTAGTAGGTTTTGGGCCAAACTATTGGCTTGTTCGAAATTCACATGGAATTAAGTGGGGAAATAATGGTTATGCTAAGTTCACTCGTGAAATGGTCCATGGCAGGTTCTTAATAAATGATGGGTGGCTAGTTAAAGGAATTGTTTATGCACATGATCAAGATGAGGATGATGATGAAGAAGAAGAAGAAGAAGTAGTAGAGGAAGATGATGATGAAGAAGAAGATGATGAAGAAGATGATGAAGAAGAAGATGAGGAGGAAGATGATGAAGAAGAAGAAGATGATGAAGAAGATGATGAAGAAGATGATAGCGATGATTAAGAAACTGTAGTAGTTGTAGTTAGAAATATTTATAACTTTATGGTTGACACTATTTATATTTATATTAATGTATATGCTGCACTCTTTTTTCCTTTTATCAATTTTATTCGGTTGAATATTTTTGATAAGGTTTTTAATGAGGCAGTTGTTTGGTCTTAAATTTCGGTCTAATCTTTTAAAGATTTTTTTTTTTTTTTGAAAAGTTTAATATAATTTTATTTGAAATTTAAAAAATATATATTTTTATTAATATGTTGACAATACATTTTAAGTTTTATTCTAAACTCTTATTTATTCTTAATTAATACCATTCATTATTTTTGATGATCTCTTGCTTGCATGTTAGGAACTTTGAATGTTAAAGAAATCTAGGAATTTTCTATCATCATTATCATCTCATCCTTCTAAACTCAACTTTTACCATTCAAGGTGGGGTTCCTTCGGTTTAATTGGGATAGCCATTTAGGATTATCTTATGATGGGCTTGGGATTGAATCTTTGCTTAATGCATGTTAGCTTGGTTTGATGATCTGAATTGGTGTGATGATCTTTTTTTATGTGAGCATGTTGAGGTCTATGCGTTGGAGATTGATCTCTTCTAGGATTTAACTTTGAATAGCCATCCAAAATTTCATTGTATGTAGGAAAACTGAGAGCTCACATGTAAAATCATCTAGTGTCACCTTGGTTTTATGCTATGTCCCCTTGGTTTTAGGAGACTTGGCTGAAAACAAGTGGATTGTTGAACCAGAATAGAGTGGTAACCAGAAGTAAGTAATCGATTACTTCTTAAAAAAATGATTCAGAAGCCACACAATATCATGTAACCGACTACATACTCTAAAATCACTCTAATTTTTTTGTTCTATCTATTCCCTTTGAACCTAATTGAAGAATTTGAATTGATCATGTGTTGCCATGTTTGTGTTCTATGTTTCGATGTTAAAGAAGAAACCGTAATATCACGTAGTTCACTTAAAAGGATCACATTGATTTATGTAGTGAACAATTCAATAAAGGATCTCATTGATTTATGTGTTAGTTGTCCAATTAAATGGAAATAATTGAATTAGGTGAAAAACTATAGAACATTTTCTAGGAGTGCATAGCCATGGAAAATGTGCAATGAGAATAGTCTGAAAGGAAATGGTTTGAACTATGCAAAATAATGGCTAGCGGTATGCCTTGTCTATAAGTATAACTTGTAATTGGAGAGATTATTGGTGATAAGGCCGCAAATGCAAGGTTTTATCGATTTAGCATAAAAGATTGGCAATTCTATATAGACACCAAATCCAATAGATAGGTACTGCTACTATCTACTACTATTGTGTTTATCTAATCTAAGACAACTTAAATTATTTTTTTCGTAATTAAAAACTAACAGTTTAAAATTAATATTAATAACCAAAAATTGGAATGTAATTCTCGTCCAACATTAATACTCATACAAATTGCAATTTATTATTATATATAACGAGAATATATTTTCTAAAAAAAAAGTTAGATGTACCGTGAACTATTTGCATGTGGTACAAATTACAGCTTCAAACTCCCTTTTAAAAAATAATATTTTCTCACTTAAAATATATTCTTAGTAGAAAAAATAATTTAAAGGAATCGTCCGCTTTTGCGTGTCCGTTACCGGATTTTAAACTTACAAACCCCCGTTTTAGCGTGTCTATTATAAATTAATTTGGAAAAACACTTTCGCTGTATTTAAAAATTAATTTCTAATTTTTATAGTCAGATATTGTTTTCAATTTGTCAAGTTGAAATCGGTATCAAGTTGTTTCTACTTGTGTAACAAATATTTAACATTTAAACCATAATTTTTTAGATCCAAAAATAATTCTGTAACAAATATTTAACATTTAAACCATAATTTTTTAGATCCAAAAATAATTCTTATTATAAAGTTTAACTTACGGTTCATTACATTATCATCGATACGACAATCTTCACATTCCGAACTCCACAGACTTACGTTGACATGTTAAAAACAATAAATAAATAGCTTATTTTCATGACATTCATACTAAACATATTAAAATACAACATATAAATAGAGCCTGTAATGATGAATGTATACTGAAATTGCTTAAAATAAGAAAATTTCTTTATCCACCTCCTTATGGGTGTCATTCCCAGCGAAAACCCTATTGGAAATGTATTTCCGAAATATTTTTTTTTTAAAATTTTTCCAAACTTCGAAAATGAATTTCCGAAAAAATCTCAAAAATTGAGATTTTGACTAATTCGGAGATGCATCTCCGAAACAACAAAAAAAAATCTAAAAAAATCTCAAAAATTAATTTTAGAATATTAATTAATTCACATATCATAAATTTGATATAATTTATGAGTAATGAATAATAATAATTATATATTTTGATATAATTTATGAGTTATGAATAATAGTTATTATATATTTCTATCCTGATTCATATTTTAAAATTTAAAATAATTTTAATTACAAAAATTAAAATAATTTCACTTACAAAATAAATTATAATTTTTTATTTATATATTTCACTTACAAAATTAATAATTATAATTATGTATTTATATATTTCTATTCTGATTCATAATTAAAAATGAGTTATAATTTTTTATTTAGTTTAAAAAAATTAAAAATATATTTTGTCTTAATTATATTTAATAAATAAATTTTATATTTAATTTTATATAATTCAAAATTTACTTATGAAATTAAGATGTTTTTGATTTATATAAGTTAGTAAAATAATTTTTAAGTTTAAAATTGTTTTAAAATTGTTTAGAAAATTTTGATTCACCTTTATTTTATACCTATTAATTGTATTGATTCACTTTGATTTTAATTTTTTAATAATTATTGAATTCTTTCGGGAGTGTATATCCGAAACATTCCAAGACCAATTTGGTCTTGGAATATTTTGGATATGCATCTTCGAAAACACCCCTTCCTAAAAGGGGTGTTTTCGGAAATGCATCTCCGAAAATTCAAAAAGGGGTGTTTTCGGAAATGCATCTCTAAAAACACTTTTTTTCGTGTTTTCGGAAGTGTATTTCCGAAAATACCTTTTTTTTTCAATAAAAGTACGTTTCCGGAAATGTATTTCCGAAACAAGGGGTATTTTGGTAAATTTGCCAAAGATGACTAAAAAAGTTAGGAGGTGGGTAAAGAAATTCTCTAAAATAATTGGCCCAGTGAAGTTTTTTATCCGGTACATAAACTTGAAGTAATGCAGCAATAAATTAAAAATAAGCAGCAAGAATAATAGAATAAAAGGTTGAAGATGCAAGAAATTAAAATGGATAAACACTTCCATGTAAGTTATTTATGCTTTTACAACTTTTGGCTCTACCAAAATTTTGTTTATGAAATCAATGAACTAAGGTACTATTTATAGATAAAAACTCGTACATGAATAGCTTAAAACATGCAATTTGGGTGGGAGAAAGTGTAACATCCCGAAAATTCTTATTTATTAATTTAATTAAGTTTTAAATTAATTATTTGAATCAGCATTTTATTGGAATTATTTGGAAATTATAAAATGTTTATGATTGGGCCAAATGGTGGTGTTAATAATGTGGGGGTGCTAAGTGAGGGAGCCCATTACTAATTTATTTTATGTTTTCATAAAATAAAGGAAAATAAGAGAAACGGAGTTAGATCGTGAAAAGAGAAGCTGTGAGAGGTAGAGTTGAAGAACATGAAAGAGAACCAAAGAGGAAGAGGATCCAAATCAAGAATTTGGCTAAGGTAAGGGGGGACTTATCTGGTTAACATCTATTATCGGGTTATGGAATGATAGTACAAAATAGGTGTATAATTCGTATCGATAGGGTCATACAATAGATTTAGGGATTTGGAACCTTTGGATGATAATTGGTTATTTTTGTTGAAACCTAAAATGTTAGTGTTGTTATGATGTCAATTGATGTTTGATATGTGTATTATGATGTGTATTGTGTGTTATATATGAGTTTTGGTTTCTTGAAACCGTTCTGGTAGAATTAGAGTGGAATTGGAATGCTTGAAATGCTATAAATCTGCACTTTTGGGGTTGGAGGTACACAGTAATCGGTTACTGAGGATAGGGAAACCGATTACCGCTGTGTGAAAAGGCATGGATTGCTGCCTGGGAGTCGATAATCGGTTACTGAAAGGGGGGTAACCGATTACCCATTCAAAAAACAGAAAAATGAGTTTCGTAAAATACGGTAACCGGTTACTGGCCTTTGGGTAACCGATTACCACTGATGGTTTTCGAAAAATGAAGTATTTTGTAAAACTCATAATTTTTGAACCGTTGGTCCGTTTCGTGTACCATTTTGAGTTAAACGAACCTTGTGAAATAATCTTTGTGATGATTAATGATGTGATTGTAATTGAATGATGCGCATATATATATATATATATATATATATATATATATATATATATATATATATATATATATATATATATATATATATGAGGACCTCTATATGAGGAGGGTTATATTGACTCCAAGAGTAAGTTATAATAACTTACTCCACATCTTGACCATTAATTATTTTCAATCTAATGGTTAAAAACAATAAGGAATAGTTTTCTCTTTCCACATTTAATGACTTATTATTTTTAACCATTAGATTGAAAATAATTAATGGTCAAGATGTGGAGTAAGTTATTATAACTTACTCTTGGAGTCAATATAACCCACCTCTCTCTCTCTCTCTCTATATATATATATATATATATATATATATATATATATATATATATATATATATATATATATATATATATATATACATGCTTTGATGATGATGATTATGACAAATTGAGTATTTGATGATGTTACTCATAGAATTGACAATGGTATAAGTATGTTCAGGTATGTTTGCATTCATTCATATTCATTGTTGAGGTTGTATCCATGATGATGTGTTGGATCAGTGAAGGGCTTGATTCCCTTTGTGTGGAATCTGTGCTTGCAGGGCCGTATCTTGTTGATGTTGGATCGGTCATGGGTTATTCTCATTGATGATGTTGGTACCACATGCATGATGTCAGTTCATTCATATGCATGCTTTTATAACATGATTGGATGCCTTTCTAGTGTTATAAATATTGATTATGTGTTGGTTGTGTGGGACGATGAAACTTGTCTGAATGTCTGTGTATGATACAATTGGGTGAATGGTGCGACTATGATATGTTATTGCTTTATAACTATATAACATTTGTTAATTATGATGAGACTCACCCTTACATGTTGTCATTTTCAGATTAAGGATAGCGGTTGTTCGACTCGGTGAGGATTAGCTCATGAGTCAGTGTGTTTAGTTTAGCGTCAGGTGTCATGCTCTGATATTTGTAACACTTAGGACGCGACGTTTAGAGTTTATGTTTTATAACTCTGGTTGTTATTTTATGTTTGAAGGATATAGTTTTGGAGATGTTAAACTTAATCCGTGTGATTTAGTTTCCGCTGTGTTAACATGAAGTGTTTTAATTTTTATGATGATTGCCTCAATGAATGCATGACATAGCTGTACGATGTTTAATTAATTTTTGAATTGTGGCACCCTTATTTTCATGTACTCTGAATAAATTTATATAATTGTCGCGGGGTTTTAGAAGGGTGTTACAATAGTGGTATCAAAGCATAGTCGGTCGTTATGACCACTGTCTTAGTGTCAGTATTTCCTGTGTATGTGATTAGTACGAGTTAACTTGTCGATACTTTTGTTCTGATTAAATTGTTTGTGATTTAAGCAGAGCAATGGCTGGAAGAGGTGGAAGAAACGATGATGCTATCGCTGAGGCTCTGGGCATGATTGCTGGTGTGCTGGGAGGAAATGCAAATGGATCCAGGATTGGTGCTGACAGGCAATTGGGGAATTTTCAGAGGAACAATCCTCCGTTGTTCAAGGGTACGCATGATGCTGAAGGTGCTCATAAGTGGCTAAAGGAGATCAAGAGGATTTCAGAGTCATTGATTATGCAGAGAATCTGAAGGTGAGGTATGGTACACATATTTTGTCCGAAGAAGCTGATGAGTGGTGGATGGTGACTAGAGCCGAATTGGATGCTGATGGTGTGGATATTTCTTGGGCTGTGTTCAAAAGAGAGTTTTTGAGAAGGTACTTCCCTAAGGACATACGAGGCCGAAAGGAAATTAAATTTTTGGAGCTGACTCAAGGTAATATGACGGTACCAGAATATGCTTCGAAGTTTGTTGAGTTGGCAAAGTACTACGTTCACTACAACAATGATGAAGCTAGAGAATTCTCAAAGTGTATCAAATTTGAGAATGGTCTTTGTGATGAGATCAAGCAAGGTATCAGGTATCAGAGGATTCAGCGATTTGTCGATTTGGTGGACTATAGCAAGATCTTCGAAGAGGATAACCTTAAGCTGAAGTCATCTCACTCTCACGAGTTAGTTGACAGAAAGGGTAAGAAGCCTATGGATAGAGGTAAATCGTATGGTAGAGGTAATCCAAAGACTGGTGGTTGGAAGAAGCCTAGTGGGGAAGACTCCAGTGCTTTTGTCAGGTGCTACAACTGTGGCGAGATTAGGCACCGTAGGAATGAATGCAAGTTGAACCAGAAAAAGTGTTTCAAGTGTGAGGAAGTGGGTCATGTTGCTGCTGATTGTAAGAAGAATATTGTGACTTGCTAGACAAGTGAATAAAGCCGTTGAGGATGGTGCGACGGTGTTTATGTTGTTCACGATGATGGACCTGAAAGAGAAGGTAGTACGTACTGAATTACCAGTAGTATGTGAATTTCCGGAAGTTTTTCCAGAAGATGTGAATGAATCGGAAAGAGAAGTAGAATTTGCTATTGAATTGGTTTCAGGAACTAGTCTGGTGTCAATGGCACCATATCGTATGTCACCATCAGAGTTGGTCGCACTAAAGAAACAATTTGAAGAGTTGCTTGAGAAGAAATTCATTCTTTCAAGTGTTTCTCCGTGGGGTGCGCCGATATTGTTGGTAAAGAAGAAAGAGGGCTCTATGAGACTATGTGTAGATTACCGATAATTAAACAAGGTTACCATCAAGAATCGATATCCATTGCCAAGGATTGATAATTTGATGGATCAGCTGGTTGAAGCTTGTCTATTTAGTAAGATTGATCTGAGGTCTGAATATTACCAAATTCGAGTGAAGGAGGACGATAGTCAGAAGACTGCCTTTAGAACAAGGTACAGACACTACGAGTATTCGGTAATGCCGTTTGGAGTTACTAATGCACCTGGTGTTTTTATGGAGTATATGAATAGGATTTTCCATCCTTATCTTGATAAGTCTGTGGTAGTATTTATAGACGATATTTTGGTATACTCTAAGAACGAAGAAGAGCATGCAGAACATCTCAGAACTGTGTTAGATTTGTTGAAAGAAAAGAAACTTTTCACCAAATTGTCAAAGTGTGAATTTTGGTTGGATGAAGTTAGCTTTCTCGAACATGTGATTTCTAAGAATGGTATTGCTGTTGATCCTACGAAGATAGAAGCAGTATCTCAATGGGAAGCTCTGGAATCAGTGTCAGAGATTCGTAGTTTTCTTGGTCTTGCAGGTTACTACAGGAAGTTTATCGAAGGCTTTTCAAAGTTAGCATTGTCATTAACTAAATTGACTAGGAAGGGTCATGCTTTTATTTGGGATGCAAAATGCGAAGAAAGATTCCAAGAATTGAAGAAGAGGCTGACAAGTGCTCCTATCTTGATTTTACCGAATCCGACGGAATGGTTCGTGGTATATTGTGATGTGTCACTGATGGGTTTAGGTGGTGTGTTGATGCAAAATCAGAAAGTGGTAGCTTATGCATCGAGACAACTCAAAGTGCATGAAAGGAATTGTCCAACTCATGATTTAGAGTTAGCAGCTGTGGTTTTCATTTTGAAGTTGTGGCGACATTACTTGCATGGTTCGAGGTTCGAGGTGTTCAGTGATCACAAGAGTCTGAAGTATCTCTTCGATCAGAAAGAGCTTAATATGAGACAGAGGAGGTGGCTAGAATTCCTTAAAGACTATGATTTTAGTTTGAATTACCATCTTGGTAAGGCAAACGTGGTTGCTGATGCATTGAGTAGGAAGACTTTGCATATGTCTACGCTAATGGTGAAAGAGTTATATTTGATTGAACAGTTCAGAGATTTGAGTCTGGTATGTGAAGGCACTCCTAATAGTGTTAAATTGGGTATGCTAAAGCTGACTAGCGGCATTCTTGAAGAGATCAGATAGGGTCAGAAAGCTGATGTTGAATTGATCGATAAGTTGACTTTGATTAATCAAGGCAAAGGCGGTGAAATCATAGTTGACGAGAATGATATATTGAGGTTTGGTGACATAGTTTGTGTTCCTGATGTTGCTGAACTCCGAAAGAGTATTCTGGAAGAAGGACACCGTAGTGGATTAAGTATTCATCCTGGTGCTACCAAGATGTATCATGACTTGAAAAAGCTGTTTTGGTGACCTGGAATGAAAAAAGAGATTGCTGAATTTGTATACTCTTGCTTGACGTGTCAAAGTCAAAAGTTAAGCATCAGAAACCATCTGGGTTTATGCAATCGATGTTTATTCCTGAGTGGAAGTGGGATATAATATCAATGAATTTTGTTTCTGGTTTGCCAAGGACTGTTAAGAATTGTGAAGCTATCTGGGTTGTTGTGGACAAGTCAACGAAGTCTGCACATTTTATACCAATAAGAATGGATTATTCGATGGAGAAGGTGGCTCAGTTATATATTGAGAAGATAGTTAGCCTACTTGGTATTCCTTCGAGTATCGTGTCTGACAGAGATCCGAGATTTACGTCAAAGTTTTGGGAAGGTTTGCAGAAGGCTTTGGGTAATAAGTTGAGACTGAGTTCTTCTTATCATCCGCATACGGATGGACAGACTGAGAGGATGATTCAATCTTTGGAAGATTTGTTGTGTGCTAGAAAAATGAGGTGCTTGGGATAGTTATGTACCTTTGATTGAGTTTACCTGCAATAACAGTTTTCATTTGAGTATTGGTATGACCCCGTTTGAGGCGTTATATCGTAGAAAATTTCGAACTCCGTTATGTTGGTATGAATCTGGTGAGAGTGCTGTGATCGGACCATAAATTGTACAACAGACTACGGAGAAGATTAAGATGATTCAAGAGAAGATGAAAGCTTCCCAGAGTCGTCAGAAGAGTTACCATGACAAGAGGAGGAAAACACTTGAGTTTTAAGAGGGAGATCATGTGTTTATGAGGGTTACTCCTATGACGGGTATTGGTCGGGCCTTGAAGTCAAAGAAGTTGACTCCGCGTTTTATTGGACCGTTTCAGATTTCTGAAAAAGTAGGAGAAGTAGCCTATCCTATTGCTTTGGCGCCGATGCTTGCAAATTTGCACGATGTATTTCATATATCTCAACTGAGGAAGTACGTTGCGGGTCCATCCCATGTGATCCAAGTAAATGATGTACAAGTGAAAGACAATTTGACCGTTAAAGCCTTACCTGTGAGGATTGAAGATCGGAAACATAAGCAGTTATGTGGCAAAGAGATAGCTTTGGTAAGAGTAGCTTGGGGAGGACCGGCTGATGGGAATGTCACTTCGGAGCTAGAGATCCAGATGAAACATTCCTATCCGGAACTCTTTAATTGAGGTATGTTTTCGAGGATGAAAACTCTTTTAGTAAGGGAGAGTTGTAACATCCCGAAAATTCTTATTTATTAATTTAATTAAGTTTTAAATTAATTATTCGAATCAGCATTTTATTGGGATTATTTGGAAATTATAAAATGTTAGTGGTTGGGCCAAATGGTGGTGTTAGTAATGTGGGGGGTGCTAAGTTAGGGAGCCCATTACTAATTTATTTTATGTTTTCATAAAATAAAGGAAAATAAGAGAAATGGAGTTAGAACGTGAAAAGAGAAGCTGTGAGAGGCAGAGCTGAAGAACGTGAAAGAGAACCAAAGAGGAAGAGGATCCAAATCAAGAACTTGGCTAAGGTAAGGGGGCTTATCTGGTTAACATCTATTATAGGGTTATGGGATGATAGTGCAAACTAGGTGTATAATTCGTATCGATTGGGTCATACAATAGATTTAGGGATTTGGAACCTTTTGGTGATAATTGGTTATTTTTGTTGAAACCTAAAAGGTTAGTGTTGTTATGATGTCAATTGATGCTTGGTATGTGTATTATGATGTGTATAGTGTGTTGTATATGAGTTTTGGTTTCTTGAAATTGTTCTAGTAGAATTAGAGTGGAATTGGAATGCTTGAAATGCTGTAAATCTTCATTTTTGGGGTTGCAGGTACGTAGTAATCAGTTAGTGAGGATAGGGTAACCGATTACTGTTGTGTGAAAGGTAGGGATTGCTACCTGGGAGTCGGTAATCGGTTAGTGAAAGGGGGTAACCGATATCCCTTACAAAAAATAGAAAAATGAGTTTCGTAAAATACGGTAACCGGTTACTGGCCTTAGGGTAACCGATTACCGCAGATGGTTTACGAAAAATGAAGTATTTTGTAAAACTCATAACTTTTGAACAGTTGGTTCGTTTCGTGTGCTGTTTTGAGCTAAAAGAACCTTGTGAAATAATATTTGTGATTATTAATGATGTGATTGTAATTGAATGATGCATATATATATAAAAATGCTTTGATGATGATGATGATTATGATGAATAGAGTATTTGATGATGTTACTCATAGACTTGAGGATGGTATAAGTATGTTCATCTATGTTTGCGTTCATTCCTATTAATTGCTGAGGCTGTATCCATGATGGTGTGTTGGATCAGTGAAGGGCGTGATTCCCATTGTGTGGAATCTGTGTTAATAGGGCTGTATCTTGATGATGTTGGATCAGTCGTGGGTTATTCCCATTGATGATGTTGTTACCACATGCATAGTATCAGTTCATTCATATGCATGTTTTTATAACATGATTGGATGCCTTTCCAGTGTAATAAATATTGATGATGTGTTGGTTGTTTGTGACGATGAAACTTGTCTGGATGTCTGTCCATGATACAATTGGGTGAATGATGCAGCTATGATGTGTTATTGCTTTATAACTCTATAACATTTGTTAATTATGATGAGACTCACCCTTACATGTTATCATTTTCAGATTGAGGATAGCGGTTGTTTGACTCGGTGAGGATTAGCTCATGAGTCAGTGTGTTTAGTTTAGCGTCCGGTGTCATGCTCTGATATTTGTAACACTTGGGACGCGACATTTAGAGTTTATGTTTTATAACTCTGGTTGTTATTTGATGTTTGAAGGATAAATTTTTGGAGATGTTAAACTTAATTCGTGTGATTTAATTTCCGCTGTGTCAACATGAAGTGTTTTAATTTTTATGATGATTGCCTAAGTGAATGCATGACATAGTTGTACGATGTTTAATTAATTTTTGAACTGTGGAACCCTTCTTTTCATGTACTCTGAATAAATTTATATAATTTCCGTGGGGTTTTAGAAGGGTGTTACAGAAAGTGGGGGCGAAACTGCTAATATTGGTGCTTTTTTTTGGGCTAACGACCCCCCCGTCACGAATCTTTCAAGAAACTGCTAGATCATGACCCATGATGGGCATTAGCTAAACTGACGGCATTTCCGTCATGTTTCTTTGACCTGGATCCTCTAATTGTTGACTTTGAAATTCTGGACTCAGACACGCGATGTCTTACAGGATGTCACGACATCACTATCTGAGTGTTTTTAAACGAATGAACAAAGTGTAAACAGAAAAACAACACAGGAAAATTGTTAACCCAGTTCGGTGCAAACACACCTACATCTGGGGGCTACCAAGCCAGGGAGGAAGTCCACTATAAGTAATATTAATTCAAGGTAATACAAATCAAGATTACGCCTTTCACTTAATATCTACCCAATGCAACTTCAATCTAAACCACTAGACCAGAGATCCTACTCACTCCCCCTCAATCACAGCAGTGATGAAAAACTAACAAACAAGTAATAACAGAAGACACTCTTCAAAGACACAACTTAATCCTGCTTAAAAGCTTTGATCAAGTACAATAGTACTCTTGCTTAAAAGCTTTGAGTACTTCTTACAACTCAAGACAAAACGCCTAGACCAAGACAATCATCATGATGATTGTTTGGCTTACAAGAAAGCTAGTACACAAACGAAAAACACAACAAACTTCTGGACGGCAAACCCTAAAAAACATGCATCCAGCAGCTTCTTCAAATGTTATAAATAACCTTGCAGCAGCTGGGCCTTGGATCCAATATTAGTTTTAAACCTAATTAAAACCATTTCCATAAAGCAAAGATCCTATGAATAAACATCGCATAACGTTGTTCTGAAACAAATCAATATCCAAAGTTTCCAAAAGAGGCGCGCAAAGTCTTAACAGATCAAATAACCATAACGAGAACATAATAAAACACAGCAGCTTCGGATGTCATGACATCGGTCTTGACATCAGGTAAAAGCCTGCACAAGAAAAACTTCAAAACAATGCATGTCATGACACCAGGTTAGACATGATAAAGACACTATTTGTTTTACCAAAAAATACAGCCAATCAATAACATCTACAAACTCCCCCTTTGGCGAATTTTTGGCTAAAACAATAATAGATGATACCATCAGAGATTAGAGTACACGCAGCAGCCAATAGAAACAAGGATCCAGAAAAATAAATTCTGTTAGCCAACAACATCCTGCTTGATTAATCATAGTACATCCAAGGAACCAAAAGTAACAGAATATCCCTTGTCAGGACAAGAGGATCCAGAGAAACATTAACAGCAACAACCAGCAACAACCAAATCATCATCTATCACTTCTCCCCCTTTCTAGCCACAAAAGGAGCCAAACAACAGATGAAGATTTACACTTCAGAACCAGCAGTATCTTCAGCATCCTCCTTACTCATCTCCACATCACTGGAGCTACTAGTCCGGGCATCAGCATCCTCACTCTCCTCAGCCACCACTACCAACAGTATGATCATCACCACCATCAGCAGAGTATACTTGACAGTCAAGAGAGAAATAGTGCTGGTCCCACACCCAATTAATTGCTATAATCCTTCACAAAGACAAATGCCTAGTTTGCTTCTTAGATTTTCAAATTGATTTGCATCCAAGGCTTTTGTGAAAATATCAGCTAGTTGAAAGTTTGTAGCAACATGTTCCAAGACAATTGTTTTATCTTCAACAAGATCTCTAATGTAATGATGTCTAATATCAATGTGCTTGGTCCTGCTATGCTGAATGGGATTCTTTGAAATGTTAATGGCACTTAAATTGTCACAATATAATGTCATGACATCTTGTGTGATATTGTATTCTGTTAACATCTGTTTCATCCAAACAAGCTGAGAGCAACTACTTCCTGCTGCAATGTATTCTGCCTCTGCAGTGGACAGGGACACACAATTTTGTTTCTTGCTGAACCATGAAATGAGATTATTACCCAAGAAGAAACATCCTCCTGAAGTACTTTTTCTGTCATCAGCACTTCCTGCCCAGTCTGCATCACAATATCCAGTGAGAATGGGTTCACACCCATGAGAGTAGAGCATTCCATATTCACAAGTACCATTCACATATTTCAGGATCCTCTTGACTTGATTGATATGGCTAGTTTTGGGTTCTGCTTGATACCTAGCACATACCCCAACAGCAAAGGCAATATCAGGTCTACTGGCTGTAAGATACAACAGACTTCCTATCATGCTTCTGTATAGACTTTGATCAACACTGGTTCCCTTTTCATCTTTGGACAGCTTCAAATGGGTAGGTGCTGGTGTCCTTTTGTGAGAAGCATTTTCCATTCCAAACTTTTTGACAATGTTTCTAGCATACTTACTCTGAGAGAGAAAGATTGAGTCTTCCATCTGTTTGACTTGCAGTCCAAGAAAATAGGTTAATTCTCCAACTAGACTCATTTCAAATTCAGATTGCATCTGATCAACAAAATGTCTAGTCATCTTGTCTGACATCCCACCAAATACAATATCATCCACATAGATTTGAGCTATCAGAATCTTCCCTCCTTCATCTTTAACAAAAAGAGTTTTATCTATCCCTCCTTTCCTGTATCCATTGCTAGTAAGAAACTCAGTTAGTCTCTCATACCAAGCTCTAGGGGCTTGTTTCAGACCGTAAAGAGCTTTTCTTAATTTGTATACATGATCAGGGTGGTTTGGATCTACAAAACCTTTAGGTTGTTCTACATAGACTTCCTCATTCAAATATCCATTCAAGAAAGCACTCTTCACATCCATCTGGTATAGTTTGAATTTCAGAATACATGCAATCCCTAACAATAGCCTAATTGACTCAAGTCTGGCAACAGGAGCAAAGGTTTCATCAAAGTCAATTCCTTCGACTTGGGTGTATCCTTGAGCAACTAGCCTTGCTTTGTTTCTGATAACAGTTCCCAGTTCATCTGACTTGTTCTTGTAAACCCATTTAGTTCCAATGAAATTAGTACCTTTAGGTCTTGGTACCAGCTCCCATACTTCATTTCTTTCAAACTGGCCTAGTTCTTCCTGCATGGCATTAATCCAGAACTCATCTGTTAATGCTTCCTTGACATTTTTAGGTTCAATTTTTGATACAAAACAAGAGTTTGAGACTACTTCTCTTGACCTTGTAATAACTCCACTGTTGAGATCTCCTATAATAAGTTCTTTAGGATGATCTTTCTGAACTCTTATAGAAGGACTCTTGTTAGGGGGTTCAGTCTCAGCTTCTGTGATAGTGGGACTGCAATCATCTTCTCTTGTAGATCCTTCTGCTGTAAAATCCCAGAATGTTCCGACATCTTCTGTGACATCTGCTTGATTGTGAACATCATCAACCACAACATTTATGGATTCCATTATTATTTTGGTTCTTGAGTTGAATACTCTATAGGCTCTACTGTTTGTAGAGTAGCCCAAAAAGATTCCTTCATCACTCTTGGGATCCATCTTCCTCCTGTGATCTCTATCAGCAAGAATGTAACACTTACTACCAAACACATGGAAGTATTTGACAGTGGGTTTTCTTCCCTTCCAGATCTCATATAGGGTGGTAGAGGTTCCTTTTCTTAAGGTAACTCTATTATGGACATAACAAGCAGTATTCATGGCTTCAGCCCAGAAGTAGATAGGAAGATTCTTAGCATGGATCATGGCTCTTGCTGATTCTTGAATAGTTCTATTCTTTCTTTCAACAACCCCATTTTGCTGTGGAGTAATAGGGGAAGAGAATTCATGATGTATTCCTTCAGAGGAGCAGAATTCAGCAAACTTTTGATTCTCAAATTCCTTTCCATGATCACTTCTAATTCTCACAACACCATTTTCTTTTTCTCTTTGAATTCTTTGACATAGGTCCTTGAAAACATCAAACACATCTGACTTTTCTCTGATGAAGTTTACCCAAGTGTACCTGGAGTAGTCATCCACAACCACATAAGCATATTTCTTTCCTCCAAGACTTTCTATTTGCATTGGTCCCATCAAGTCCATATGTAGAAGTTCAAGAACTCTGGAAGTAGTCAGATGTGTAACCTATGGATGTGACATCCTGGTTTGTTTTCCTACCTGACATTCACCACATATTTTTCCTTCATCAATTTGTAGCTTAGGAATTCCTCTTACAGCTTCCAGAGAAATAATTCTTTTCATACCTCTTAGATGAAGGTGACCAAGCTTTTGGTGCCACAGCTTTGCTTCTTCTTCTCTAGAACAAACAGTAGAATAGCTGGATTCATGAGACACCCACAAGTAGCAGTTATCTTTGGATCTGACACCCCTCATTACAACTTCCTTTTCTTCATTAGTAACCACACACTCAGCTTTGGTGAAGTTGACTTGGTATCCTTGGTCACAGAGTTGACTGATGCTTATGAGATTGGCAGTCAGGCCTTTGACCAACAAAACACCTTCTAAATTTGGCACTCCTGAACAATCTAATTTTCCAACTCCTTTGATTTCTCCTTTAGCTCCATCACCAAAGGTTACATAACTAGTAAAATGACTCTTGATATCAACAAGCAGATTTTTGAGTCCAGTCATGTGTCTGGAACATCCACTATCAAAATACCAGTCTTCTTTGGCTGAAACTCTAAGAGATGTATGGGCTATTAAAGCCATACTTTTAGGTTTCCATTGTTGCTTCTGGATGGGCATGATCTGCTTAGGTTTGTAAGAAGGAGCTTGATCTGGATATCCATATAGTCTGAAGCAGAAAGGCTTAATGTGTCCAAATCTTCCACAGTAATGACATCTCCATCTTTGAAACTTTCTCTTCATTTCACCTTTCTCGTGATGTTGAGTCACATGTTTTGACACCGGCTTCGACATCTCAGCTTCAGGTTTAGTTCTGCTACTATCTTGGACATATTTCTTTGCACCAACAAATCCTATACCAGACATATCTCTTGAACTTTTTCCAACCTGCAAGATCTCCTCCAACATATCCGTGCCACTGTTCAACATTTTTACTGATTTTGACATCTGATCAAGTTTGGATTGTAGCAGGATAATTTCACCATTCAGTTCAGATATAGTTTCATTAAGCTCTTTGTTATTAGCCTCCAACTGGGCTATGTATTTCTTCTGCTTTTCACCTTGTTGACATACTTCAGCACTTCTGATACAGAGCTTTCTGTAGGAGGTTGCCAGTTCTTCAAAGGATAGCTCATCTTCACTAGAGTCTTCATCTGAATTGCAAACTCCAGTAAGAGCTGTGACATGTTTGGCTGATTCTTCTTCAAAATCACTTTCAGAATCTTCATCAGACCAGGAGACTGACAATCCTTTCTTTTGTTTCTTGAGGTAGGTAGGGCATTCAGCTCTAATATGTCCATACCCTTCACATCCATGACATTGGATCCCTTTGTTGTGGTTGTACTTTTCTTCTGGTTTAACTCCTCTGCCAGAGTCATAAGATCTATTGATGTCAGATGAGATGTTCTTGACATTAGGTCTTGACTTCTGATGCATCCTTCTCATAATTTTGTTGAATTGTTTACCAAGCATAGCTATAGATTCAGATACATTCTCTTCTCTACTTTCCTTAACTTCTTCTTGAGAGTTGGACACAAAAGCTATGCTTTTGTTCTTCTTTTCAGAATTTTCATTGATTCCCATCTCAAAGGTTTGAAGAGATCCAATTAACTCTTCTACCTTCATTTGGCTGATGTCCTGTGCCTCTTCTATAGCTGTAACTTTCATATCAAATCTCTTAGGTAGGGATCTAAGAATTTTCCTCACCAACTTTTCATCAGACATTTTTTCTCCCAAAGCTCCTGAGGTATTAGCAATATCGAGTAAATTCATATGAAAATCCTTAATACTTTCATCATCCCTCATCCTTAGATTTTCAAATTTTGTAGTTAGCAGTTGAAGTCTTGACATCTTCACTTTGGAGGTGCCCTCATGAGTAGTCTTGAGGATATCCCAGACATCTTTGGCTAGTTCACACTGGTGAACCAGTCTGAATATGTTTTTGTCAATTCCATTGAATAAAGCATTTAGGGCTTTAGAGTTGCCAAGCGCCAATGCCTCTTCATCTTTGTCCCATTCTTCCTCTGGTTTAAGAGTTTTCTTGCCATCTTCATCAGTAATAACCGGATGTTCCCATCCTTTGTTCACAGCTCTCCATGCTTTGCTGTTCACGGATTTCAGAAAAGCCACCATGAGAGGTTTCCAATAATCATAATTAGAGCCATCCAGAATGGGTGGTCTCATTATAAATCCACCACCTTCTTTGTCCATCGAACCAGAAAATACTTTCCCTAGATCTCACCCAGTAAAAAACAGGCAGGGTGCCTGCTCTGATGCCAATTGAAATTCTGGACTCAGACAAGCGATGTCTTACAGGATGTCACGACATCACTATCTGAGTGTTTTTAAACGAATGAACAAAGTGTAAACAGAAAAACAACACAGGAAAATTGTTAACCCAGTTCGGTGCAAACACACCTACATCTGGGGGCTACCAAGCCAGGGAGGAAGTCCACTATAAGTAATATTAATTCAAGGTAATACAAATCAAGATTACGCCTTTCACTTAATATCTACCCAATGCAACTTCAATCTAAACCACTAGACCAGAGATCCTACTCACTCCCCCTCAATCACAGCAGTGATGAAAAACTAACAAACAAGTAATAACAGAAGACACTCTTCAAAGACACAACTTAATCCTGCTTAAAAGCTTTGATCAAGTACAATAGTACTCTTGCTTAAAAGCTTTGAGTACTTCTTACAACTCAAGACAAAAACGCCTAGACCAAGACAATCATCATGATGATTGTTTGGCTTACAAGAAAGCTAGTACACAAACGAAAAACACAACAAACTTCTGGACGGCAAACCCTAAAAAACATGCATCCAGCAGCTTCTTCAAATGTTATAAATAACCTTGCAGCAGCTGGGCCTTGGATCCAATATTATTTTTAAACCTAATTAAAACCATTTCCATAAAGCAAAGATCCTATGAATAAACATCGCATAACGTTGTTCTGAAACAAATCAATATCCAAAGTTTCCAAAAGAGGCGCGCAAAGTCTTAACAGATCAAATAACCATAACGAGAACATAATAAAACACAGCAGCTTCGGATGTCATGACATCGGTCTTGACATCAGGTAAAAGCCTGCACAAGAAAAACTTCAAAACAATGCATGTCATGACACCAGGTTAGACATGATAAAGACACTATTTTTTTTACCAAAAAATACAGCCAATCAATAACATCTACAGACTTTATGGTGACGGTTTGGCCCTGGGGGTCATGACGCTCGTCACGATAGTTAGAACTTGGTATTTTTCTGAAGTTTTTTCCATTTTTTGTTGTTTCGACTCGCAGAGGCCTCTAACTGCCAAGTACCTGAAATACAAACATAATACCAACATACAACGACTCAAATGCATTAATTTACTAAAAAACAAGTGCGAATCAAGCTTGTAAAATAGTGCAATATACATGTTATCAAACTCCCCCACACTTAAATTGTTGCTTATCCTCAAGCAACTTAGCTTCCATATAAAAATTGTAAAGTCCAACTGCAAAGCATAAACGGATTCAAGAGTAGCAGCATCACAAATACTCGTACGTGGTTCCAAAATTGGATCGACTAAAGGCTAATTCCATAGGTACTAAAATCAACACTAAGGATATTGTGACAACTCAAATCGTATTTTGGGGACCAAAGTCTCCCTCGTATGCACACTAATCCAAATCATGCCATTGTATTGTATCATAGTCTCACTCTCCTATTTATTTCACCATCTTTCATTTGAGATAGTCACATTAAGGAACTTAGGCATCTATATAAATGCCACACACATGGTAGGAAAGCCGATTAACGCTTTTACTCATATTTTTACATTTAATTTTTTTTATTCGAGATGCATTATTTTAATTTTCAGGGTTCAACCATTGTTAGGCCTAAGTAACCAGGTGAGTGTTACCTAGCTTAGTAGACACAATTTTTCTTTTTTACGCTTTAAAATTTCCGCTTATGTTCATCGACTAACCTATTTAATGTGTGACTATAGATTATGCCTGACTGGATAAATAAACTACTCAAGGATTACTTATGAAACATGATTTCGAGACTATGGCACAATGTGTATTTAAATTGATATCCATATTTGAGAGACGGTAGGTGTTAGGATAATACTGATTTTGTAAAAATTTTCCCAAGTGTACTTAATCTTATCCTCTCCTCTTTTGGAACTTATATACTCTAACAGGGCCGCTAATCCTAATCTTTTTCAAAAAATTTGTTTGATTCAAGAAATGGGAAGAAATAAATAACATATAAAAAACACACATATAAATAACTCGACAACACATGCATAGACTCAATAGCACTAATTAACAATAAAAACTAAATGTCCTAAACTAAAAAGCACGGAAATACCAATTAGAAAGCAAATAAATCTAACTAAAAACGAAAGTAAATCTAAACCAATGAAAACGGAAAATTACATTCCCTAAACTTGAATCATACATTTTCGTAATAACAAAAGTGTGAGAAAAGAAAGGCAGAACCTGGGATCAATCATCAGCCAGGTGAATGCAACTAACCCTGCTGGAGAAAAATCTGATATATCTGACAAACCATCAAGTGAGTAAGGTTGTTTCGCACCCCCCTTGAGCTCCTCTTTCATTCATGACTTGTTGCTTAACTATGAGATCCACAACCTCATTACCTAGAGCAGTGAGCTCACAATCAACATGGTTGTAGCCATATGGATTACCTGAAGTAGAAGAAGAAGCATGCATATTTGGGGGAGAGGGAGGTGGTTCATGGTCTGACTGTGGTGCAGGGATTGAGGTGTAGAAAGGATTGAGTAGGATGGAGTTTCTCTCTTCGATCCATATCTTCATTAATGTCTTGACCCTCCTGTGTATCATATCATTAGCACGAGCGTTAGTAGCATGGTGGGAATCACTACTCGCAGGAGTAACTTAGAGGTACAACCAGACCCTCTCGTCTTATGCATTTATGCATGCATGATCAAGAAATGCAATACTGCATACTACAATCATGAGGTAGTACTCGATCTGAATTTTAATTTTGATGAATCTATGTGCCATACACAAGTTCATATCTAAATGGCTAGTCTTTTTTATTGGGTCCAGAGCCACAATCTCGGCCTTTAAGCCAAGGGATAAGGCGATGGAGCTATTCAATCCTCCAATCACTATCTCTCATCTCATAGCCTTGGCTATTACCTGCATTTTAGCGAGCATGAAATATGTTGTATGAATTGGACGGGGACAGAAAACATCGTCAATGAAGAATAACTCTTTTGATTTAACTTTTCCAGAGTTATCGCCTCGGCCAAAAATAGTGTGGACCAATTTTTTTTGGAAGTAGCAAATAGTTGGGTTATGGATTCGAAAATATTTCTTCCCTTCCATGCTAGTCATTATCTTATCGATCAATCGCTTCCAGAACAAGCCAAATTCGTGATTCCAAGGCCCCTATGTCGGAACCCCAATGGAAAAATGGAGTTATGGCCAACCTGCAAATGTAACGGTTCTACTATCTCATCAAAGTTAAGCATATATTCTTTGTTAAACATCTTAAACATTGTTCCACTAGGACCATGGTGGGTCGACCTAAGATAACGATAATCAAAATAATTGTGCTACCTTTGTCATATGTTGGTGGTCGTATATATGAATCAGTTATACTTTTACGGAATGGCAATATCCAACTATATCAGATTTCCTGATCTTTTCATTACATTCACATATAACCTTAACTAGCTTAAAATTCAATGTTTACTTGGTTCTATTCATCTAAAAGTAACATATTATCCAAACATCATCTCAAGAGTCTTTAAAATGAAATTCGACGAGTTATTGTCCGATCTGACGAAGAAGGGTGTAATGGGGAAAGTTCTTGCATGTAAGTAAATTAACATAGATTGAACAAAAGATATTATTATTCAATATTTCTTTTAATGATCATATTATTGTATAACTAACTCATTTATTTATTTCCAGTTTTATTTTTTTTACAGATATGGATACACTAGAGTTTTAAAAAAGAGGCTTACCCCATACTCACATTCTAATTTTCCTTCATCCATCAAACAAATATTCCACTACAAGTGATATTGGTCGTATAATTTCAACTGAAATTCCTAACCAAGGAATTGATGAAGAATTGTATAACTTGATTAAAACTCACATGATTCACAGGCCATGTGGAAGTGCAAACCGATCTTCACCATGTATGAAAGACGAAAAGTGTTCTAAATATTTCTAAAAAAAAGTTTCAGCCTAAAATAATTGTTTATCAAGATAGGTATCCGATTTATAGAAGAAGGTACAATGGTGTCATACCCCAAAATTTGTCCATAATTTTTCTCTTGTTCAAACTCATACCAAAGTTCAAGACTCAAAGACACCTCTCCTAAACAATGGTTCAAGGAACTAGGGTTTTTGTTTTTTATGAAAAAAACAATGGATCAAAGGTTCCAATACGTTTCATATGGCTTATGATGTTTCAAACTATCTCCATGACAAAATTCAGGTTCTAATTCAAAGAATTGACCACTCAATTGCTTAGAAAGTCAACAGTCGACTAATTTGACCTAAAAGTCAACTGTGGTCAAAGTACAGTCAAAATTCCTGATTTTTTATCAACAACCTTATTTTGAAGTATCATTAACCATTTGATCAAGGATTGATCATGGTTCATCAAGAAAAGATCAAAAATCAACAAATTCAAAAGTTTCTAAATTAGGGTTTTCATAGGAGAAAGTCAACTAAACTTTGACCATCCATAACTCCTACATGGAACATCAGAAATTTTCCATCGAAAATTCATTTTAAAGGAAATTGAATTCTCTACAATTTTGTCTCTCACAAGCCAGGTCAAAAAATGCTTCATTTGAGAGATATGAATCAAAATATTATAGGTCTTTTTTAAGAGTCAACCAAAAGCAGTTTTTTGTCAAAGCCAATATCATCAAGATAAATTCTTCAAATAGAAAAAAGCTTCCAAAGTAGCTTGTAGAAGACATCGTGAGGTTTCCCAAAAGTCCTAGAAGTCCTCCATATCTTAAAAATTGAAGGAGATATGCCTTGTCAAAGTTAGACAATTTTGAAGGAAAAATGTGAAATAAAAGGCCTCAAAATGGATTTCTTTGCAAAGAGGCCCCACCTTTTATGGTCCAAACTTGTTTCCCAAGTCCCTAAGAGTCTCCAAATCCACTCTCACGCCATATGATTTTTATCCTATTTTTATTGAATTTTTATTCATTAAAAAAGGAATATTTTATCAAATAATTGAAGAAAATATTAGAAATTTGATTTAATTCTTGTTTCCAATCAGTTTTAATCATCCAAATATCAAATATATGAATCAATTTTTGTGGCAAGAGATATTGGAAAGAGAAGAGAAAGATTTGAGCCAAGTTTAGAAACTTTCAATATTTCATTAAAACCAAATTCCAATCTCTTGATTGATAGAGATTTGATTCAGTTTCTTAACCTAAAATCAACCTTATATAAGTACACAACCAACACATACCACTAGGGGACGAAAATTGGCAGAAAAATGCAACCCTCAAGCTTCCAAAGTTCAAGGAAAAATTCAATTCGGTTTATGATTTGCAGAACAATTCAAATGAATCTAAGGATCCAAGCACCTGCCTCAAACCTCCCTTAAGCTAACTGGATAATCGCACACGAACAACATCCCCAGAAACACCTCCAAAAAGCTCACGGTAAGTCACTCGGTTCTTGAGATAGATAGTGATGATCCATGCATCTATTATGCATCTTGATTACATATTATGGTTTACGATGTTGTTCTGATTGATCTTGGACGTTTGATTGAGTTTATGGGAGTGTTTGTAACCAAACACCATTGCTAGGGTTCATACGTGGATTTTAGGGCTTTTTGGTTTAGGAAGAAATTAGTCATGGTAGTAGTATAGGCGTGTTCGTATGGGTGAGACGATCACAAATATGGCCCTGGAATTTATTTTTTGTGTGTGTATGAGATTTTACATTTGCAGGTCAATTAGTTGCGAACGTAAATTCGTAGCTAGTTCTGGAAATAATTTGCAGGTCGCAACGAAGAAGATGGTGTGTGTCACCTTGCTATACGCCAATTCAAATTGCGCGCGTTTTTTCCATTATCCCCAGAATGTATCGTATATTACTTGACGAAAGTGTTTCTTAAACAACAAAAAGCGCTTGGCTGAGTGGGTTGGGAAAGGTGAAGCGAATCTGAGAGACGTGAGTTCGAGCCCGTCGTCAAACTTTTTTTCTTTACAAATTGCCAATCTCAGATCCCACGCGCTGAAGCCCTTATGGTCCACCATACGCCCTCGTGCCAGGGACCTTCAGATCATTTTCCAAGTTGATCCAACAATCCAGAATGGGCTGGTGTACCATGAACCTCGCAGACATTACCACACTGGAACATAAGTTGAGTTTTTTTTCTTATTTTTTTTATAACTTAGTTTTTATTTATTTGGTTATATTTGTTTTTTTTCAAAACTATTTAAATATTCCCTTTCAATTAAATTTGTTACTAATTTTCCCTTCCATAAAAAATATAAAAAATTAAAATATTTATTTTAATTGTTAATAATTTTATTTGATTAAATAATTAAATATTTAAATTAATTTGATTGTTTAATTATTTAATTAATTTATCAAGGTTTTTATTGGGGTTAAGTAGTTTAGTCGAAATTTTATTTTTGCCAATTTAATTAATTGGTTGAAAACCAGCAATTAATTAATTTGTTTTTTTTATTAACCATAGTTAACTTGTGTCCGAATCAGGGTTTACGAGGTTTATCATTCGATCAGTCATACACTGAAAAAAATTTCCTTTTCCTTTGTGCAATTTTTCAGGGTTACCATAAGGGTTCTTCCGACTGTGTGTCACGCCAATCGAGAAGCTAAGTTCTGGTTCTTTACTGATTTAAACACATTTTTATTTTTGCCTTATAAAATATACATTAGGGTTTGCCTTCGACTGTTAATGAACTCCTCCTACACTTACCCTTTTTTTCCTTGCCTTTACTATTTTTCAGGGTTAACCAACCGGTCAAAGCTCGAATGTTCGGTAACCCTAAAACTCATTCTGTTTTTAATTTAACTTCTTCTTTAAATTATTACTTGTGTCAGGCCTATTGCGTTATGAGTTATTTTATTGCTTTTCTTCCCCTTCCCCATGGCTTATTTTGTAACTGCTTCTGGTTGTATTGTGTGGCCTTGAAGGCACTCAACACTGTCATATTATTATTATTGCGTGGTTAGTAATTTAGGGCGTGGAAACCTCGAATTGAACTTAGAATAACTATTTACAAGATAATTATCTAAATTAATCACGTGATTGTGCACCCACACACCTTTTTTAATAACCTCTCTTGTTGTCTGTTGCATATTGTCTTGTTGCCTTTTTCAGTTCAGAATAGTCAAGTCCCTCGAATACGAGGATGCCTCAACAATGTTGCCCTCAGTTCATTCAGATCATAAGTCCCAATGATGCTGCCTTCGATTCACTTATATGATCTTCTCCCTCGAAGTTGCCTACGAAATGCTGAGGTGTCCTCTGGTTGCCTAATAGTGATGACTATTCTGATCCTTCCCTTAGACTACCTGCCCCTTTATGGCAGGGACAATCTTGTGGCAAACAATGATTTTGACGACCCTTTAACCTCCAATAAAAGGGCTTCCTACCCTCCTATGGTATTGATAGTCCTGAAAGGCTAAAAGAATCTTTTTACGAATATCAAGGTAATTTGCCCTTAATTGCTTGCTCTGGTTTAAATTCCTTTTTCTACCCTTTTCTTAAAAAACTTCAAAAAGGCTACGCTCATTTACGAGCTAAAGTCCTTATCTTCTTCTTCTACATTTCTAAACTTTTGGTTTCAAAAAGAGCAAAGCAATTAAGAGCCCATGGAAAACCATGGATACAAAGGGTGACTTGCACCTTCCCTTTGTATAAGTTACCCCCCGAACTCAGTTTCTTTTAAAAAAAGGTTTTTTTTTCTTTTAGCCTTTCATTAATTTGGATAAAATAAAAGTCGGTGGCGACTCTTGCTTATCGTACATTTCGACAAAGTCAGTTCACCATATTACAAATGGACACACAATCATTGAGAATGGAATGCAAATTGATAATTAGTATGTTATATTGACTTTAATCATATCAATACAGTCCTAGAGAAACCAAGTGTCACTAAATCGATGTTTACATCATGATTAGAAGCTAACAAGAAGTATCGTGCAACACATTAGTTAACATAACAAATTTGCTTAAAAATTTTCTTTATGTAAAGAAAAAAGAGAATGGAAGCCCCATCAAAGAGGTTACACAATTGGTGGGCTAATATGGTTTCCTCCAATTATCAAAAAAATCGTACTATCTCAAATTGATGCTAACACGTGTTAAATGCCCACACAGTTACGGTGAAATAAAAACGCTTAACAACATACAATATGATACATTATGGGATGCATGTTTTGTTTTGGGTTTTATTGATGATGATAGAGAATTCATATCAACTATTAAAGAGGCAAATAATTGGGGTTCTGGACACTATTTGAAATTACCAAAATATTTTGTTTATCAACTTCATTCAAAATGATCCCATTCAAAACAGTTTGATTTCCTCCTTCGTTGTGCACATCTTTACCATTAACAGATTTCTTCTTTGCAATAGTATCTTCGAACTGAGTTATATTCTTAATGGTTTACATCACAATCCAATTGCTATCTTTCTTAACAACTTTAGTCCTCTTGTCATCTCTCTTAACAACTTTGTTTTTTTTCACAGGTGAATTAACAACCTCAACATCCTTGAGAACTTCAGTCCAATTGAAGATTTTATTTACAACTTTAGTCTCATTGCCAGCTTTCTTAACAACCTTTGTTTTTGCATAACTTTCATCAAACTCCATCACCATACCCTTAAATGTCTCAATCACATATTCCGAACTTAAAAAACAATATTAGTGAGTGACATGATTTTGTACCAAATCTATATATCTGATAAAGCAAAACTCTAAAACATAACGTCATCCAAAGAGATACAATTGTTTTATGCATGTTTTTGTTTTAAACTCAAAATGTTTACTTAATAGTCTATAGTGAAAAAATCATTCCTTTTTCAAATAAGCGTTTCCGATTTAAAGTTTCAATTCAATAATGTTAATTCTCTAGTTTTTAGGATTGATACTAATTTTACTAAAACAAATATAACATCAATATGTTAACTAAGATTTGTTAACTTACTGAGAAGAACAGGTTGAGCAAGAAGTCCTATTGTATGAAGTAACATGTTGAGATGAAATATTTCATCATCTGGAACAACATGTCGGACAAGATATCCTATGCAGAGTCATTTGACATCGTGACTGTTTGGGCCAGGACTGTTGGATCAGTTTAAGATTTAACAGATGCAGAATATTCAAGGAATATTATGCAGTCCTATGTGGCGCTGATTTAAAGTTATGGAAGATTCAAGCTGAAATCCATAAGAATATTGACTTTATAATCATGGAGATAAATTAAGAAGGTTATGATTGAAGACCTATTTTTATGCAGAAAGTTTTGCAGATTTGTAGCAGCTGATATGTTGTGATTTGAAGCCCAAATCCAGTTGGGAAAATGTTATAAATAGAAGCATTGTAACCTAGAAAAAGTAACCAGATGAAGATGTAAAAGTTTGTATTATTAGGCTGAGTCTGTAAGCCACTCTCTAGGAGAACTAGTATGTGCGAGCCTCTCGAATATCATGTTGATATAAGAGTAGGATTGATGTTTAGAGTTGTAAGTCTCTATTGTTCATTCTTAAACTTTTAAGCATAGAACTTTTATTGTTCTTGATCAGAGCTTTTAAGCAATATCAAGTATTTTAGATTAAGAGGTTCTTAATCTAGTGTTTTTTGTAATTGAAGATTGAGGTAACGGGCCGTTAATATCAGTGACTGAGATTGTTATTGTGAGACATCACTATGGTGATTGGAAGTGAGATTGGTTTCTCATATCAAGAGTACTTATGTTGTGCCTGAAGAATGATGAGGAGATTTTGTGCTATGTTTTACTGCATAATATATGTTGTAACCCTGGTAGTTCCTTGTGTCTCTAGTGTTGAGAATTTAGAGGGGTATGTTCTTGGAATATAAATTGGAATGTAATTAGGGTTTGGTCTCCTCAATAAGGTTATCTTATGATGTTGTGATACGTGGCAGACTTTTTAACCAGCTTATTGAAGATGCCAAAGATACTTGAGATTTATCCTAAGTCCACTCATAAAGACATTTATCCGTGAGGGTGATGAGAATATGGAGAAAAGATTATTAATGGGTATCACACACATCTGCATGGATATTCCTAGTTTGTGGCTAAATTAGGAAAGGGATTCTGACCTTGTTGTAGTAGAAGGATGGATGTCTGTTGAAGACCTTGAAGGTGATCAAGGGTTGTTCATATTTTTTGGGGGAAGTAATGGCTTCAGGACCAAGCTAAAATATTGTTGTCATACCCCAAAATTTGCCCATGTTATTTTTCACACATAAAAACAGAACAAAAGACAAAGCTCCAAAACACACTCTCCTATACAAAAGCTCTGAACTAGGGTTTGATTAATTCGATGGAAAATCATTGAATCAATGGCTCAAGGGGGTTCCATAGGGTCATTAACATCCCAAAGTATCTCCATATAAAGTTTCAAGTCAAACAGAGCAAATTGAGTCCCTCAAATCCTGATTAGGTCGACAATCGACTCTCAAGGGCAAAACAGTCATTTCAAGTCAATATACAGTCAAAGTTCAAGGTACTTGGTCAATAACATCCTCATAACCTTAAAACCATCATTTGATCAAGGGTTGATCATGATGATGCAAGGAAAGATCAGAAAAGTCAAAAGTCAAGAGTTACTATTTTGGGCATGAACTGAAAAAGTCAACCAAACTTTGAAAATTCACCAAATATTCATACTTCATCAGAAAAATTCCCACCAAAGCTCATTTTGAAGGGAATTCATTCCTCTATCTAATGGTCCAAGGATCAGAGCCCATAGATCATTTCCCACGAATTTATTTAAATTATTTGATTTATTATGGATTTTTATTCATATTAAAAGTGATTTTAATCCAAATAAATCATATAATTGAAAAAGATTTGATTGGAGTCAATTTTTAAACTAATGCCAATCATCATTAAACCACATATTTCATATAATTTCGTGCACAAGAGATTGAGAGAAAATTGATTCAATTAAGGCCAAATTTAGAATGAATATAAACCAAATTTCAATCAAATTTGCATGATTCCAAATCAAAGATTCAAGAGGATTCTTTCTATTTTTATAACCCTAATAGCTTCCTCTATAAGTACCCAAGCAATGCAGATCACAAGGGTTCAAGGATTTCTGCCTCAAGAGCATCAAAACCGAGTCCAAGAAATTCCAAAAATCTCAAAATCGTTTTTGGAGTTTGAGGACAATTCAAGGGTTCTTGTTGGTTGCAAAACATTCCCTGGTATTCGTTGAAGAAATTCCAATCCTCATACGCAAGGAACACGTCCAGAACGCTCCCTTACACCTCACGGTTTGCCTATTCGTATTTTTTTTCAATTACGTTATCATATGCATCATACATGAATTTGGATGGCATGTTAGTGTTTGTCTCGATGCTTTTGATGTTTCTGGAAAATTAATTGCATTAATGTGCTCGTATGAAAGATCCACCATTGATGAATGTTAGGGTTTCAGAATAGGGATTCTTGGAACAGGTGGAATTAGCCTTAATTATAGGGATGGTTGAACTCGGATTGGTGAGACAAATTCATCTATGGTTTCACCTGTTATTTTTGTTGCTCGTATGCGTTTTTGAGAATGCTGGGACTTATGGTGACGTACGGAAACCGTGGGTATAGCCTCTGAAAAAAAGAACCCAACGAGGACGAAGATGCAGACCCTGGGCGCGTAATTCTTGCTTTTTAAATTCTTTGTTTTAATTATATTGTATTTGTTTCTTTAAGCAAACAACTAATCACGCTAGCGCGGTTGGCAAGGACTGGAATGCGTGAAGGGCATAACCCGAGTTCGATCCCTATGCCAGCCATATATTTTTTAAAATAACAAGCTGGTGGATCCTGTGAGCACTTCTTCATGAATTCCATCACGCGCCTCCGTTTCTGTAGCCGTCAGATCGTTCCAGGTGGTGATCCAACACACAGGAGGTCGCTGATGCACCATAGTCCATCCAGGGACGTGCCACATCTGATTAAATTCGCTAAGTCCCAAAAACTCTTCCTTTTAAAATTGTTTTTCTATTATTTTATCATTTTTTTATTATTTATATGTGTTATTTGTTTAATTATTTTTCTAAATAAATCTCTTTTAAAAAAAAAAAACAAGCCTTTTTACAAACACATAATAAATAGATAAAGAATATATTTATTTGATCTATTTATTTAGCTTCATTTTAATTGTTTTAAAGTAATTTAGTAACATTTTTATTATTATTATTAATTGATAAAATAAATATTAGGGTTAAGATATTTAATTGAAACCCTATTTTCACCGTTAGTTAATTAGGTTAAAAAACCAATAATTAATTGAGTTGATTATTTATTTTATTAACCATGGTTAACTTACAATCAAATCAGGATTTACGAGAATTAACCCTACACTAAAAATATTTATTTTTCTGTGCCTTCTCAGGGTTGTCTTTCCAGGTGCCTTTCGACTACGCACCACGTCAAAGGAACGAAGCTAAGTTCTAAACCTTTCTTTTATTATTATTGTTATTTATTTTTAAGGTTTAACTTCCTCGTCAATAGAACTCCTCCTACACTTATATTTTTGTCAATTCTCTGATGATCAGTTTCAATGCTTGAGGCTCGAGGCGAACCTTTGCCCATCAACCTTCCAATCGAAGCTAAGGTTAACCCCGAGGTTTCCGTTAACCATATCAGATCAAATCAGAGCTAAGTACCTTTCATTTATTTACTTATTTTAATTTATTGTCTCGACCTTCTTATTTTAGGGTTAGAAATGTTCGCCTTTGAACTAGCCATACACTCACCCTATTTTTGTCTGTTTGCATTTTCAGGGTTTGTCGATCGCCAAGGCTACAAGTTTGGTAACCCTAAACCTTGTTTTCCTGTTTTATTATTACTTATGTCAAACCCTGATTAAGGGATCCGCTGGTTACAATTTCCCGCCCCCGTATTTTGTTATATTTGCGTGGTTAGTAATTTAGGGAGTGCAAGATTGCAATTAACCTAGAATCACTAATTTACAAGATAATATATTGAATTAACCACGTGATTGTTGCACACACGCACCCTTTTGGGGTAACCTCTCTGTTGCCTTGTTGCCTGTTGCCTGTTGCCCTTGTGTTTTTGCAGAATAAGCCAAGTCCCTCGAATACGAGGATACCTCAGCCATGTTGCCTCGATAGAAAGGTCACGACCCTAAATGATGCTGCCTTCGATACACAAATGACCTCGGCCCTCGGAAGTTGCCTACGGAAAAAGGCTGAGGTATCTTCTGGTTGCCTAACGAAAAATGGCTTATTCTGATCCTTGCCTTAGACTACCTGCCCCTCTATGGCATGGGACAGTCTTATGGCAAAGGATGCTTCGATGACCCTTCAACCTCCAAACGAAAGGCTTCCTGCCCTCTTATGGCAGGATAGACCCTTTCATTCTGAAAGGCTAAAAAGAGACCTATCATCTGAGTTTAAGGTAATTGCCCCTAATTGCCTTGCAATGCTCAAACCTTTTTATTATATTCTTTCTCATAATTTTTCAAAAGGGCAACGCTCATTTACGAGCTAAAGTCCCTATTTCTTTCATCTACTTTTTCTAAAGACAAACGAGCAAGCAAAGCAATTAAGAGCCCATGGAAAACCATGGATGCAAAGGGTGCCTTACACCTTCCCTTTGCATAAATTACCCCCCGAACTTAGATTTCTTTAAAAGGTTTTTTTTCTGTTTCTTTTAGCCTTTCCGATTTAGTTTGGATAAAATAAAAGTCGGTGGCGACTCTTGCTATCCGCACATTTCGATTATAAAAGTCAGTTCACCGTATTACAGAACTGGCGACTCTGCTGGGGATAAATTTCGATAAAAGAGGGGTTACCTTAAAAGTTTAGGAATCACTTAATTGTTTTCTATTGTTTGCTTTGTTTGTTTTATTTTTCAGGGGCGTTTTGGGAATTAACTGATGGACGAATCCTATTCCCGGATTCAAGAACACTTAAGATTAGGAGTGGCATAGTCATGGCGACCTCTTTCACATATGTGGGAGATGAGTCAATATGAAGTTCACACTTGAGTTAGGACTCCATAGCATATGCACACCTTTCTCAAATGAGGGAGGTCTATGTATGTGTCTGTGGGTGCGCCGGAGCTCAAGGACCTTTAGTTACCCTTAACCCATCCTGGCCTTTAGGAACGTAGTGGGGGGACTACTCTTGACAAATGTTAAGAACTAGTCGCTACCCGATGCTACAATTCAGATAGGTTCTTTCTCAAAGTATCATTGCATGGTGCGAATGCATCATGTCCGAGGGTGCTTTAGAAGGGCTGACAATTCTGGATAACTTGTAGAACCCGTTGCTGAAATCTCCTTATCCATAGAAATACCCTTGGGAAGGACACCTGATCAGACTCCATGCAAACCATAAGCCAAAAAAATTGTGTGACTTGTGTGACTTGCGTGACTTGTGTGACTTGTTTGCGTTTGCTACTAACCTTCACTTCTTTGCAGGTTTTGTTGAAAGGATTTGTTTGTCCTTATCATCTCACACTGAGTCTAACGAGCTGCATTCGCATAACATACTAACATTTGTTTCCTTGCAGGTTTTGTTAAAGGACTTTTTTGCCCTTCCTATCCCACGTTGTGCTTAATATATTGCACTCGCATGACATCATAAGCATAACACGATTTAACTAACCCTTTCAAGGATCTTAGAGATTTAGGGCGCGCAATTTCAGGGACTATTATCAAGGACTGAATCCTCATCTAAGGGGCAAGAGGATTTATTTTCCTCTGGCCACGTACCTTCCAATTCAAAGACTCAGTACCTATCAAGGGGCAAGAGGATTTATTTTCCTCTAGCCGTGTACTTTCAAATTCAGAAGTATCCCCGAATCAGAGGCTATGACCCACTGGATATGGTGAGCTTGATTCCCATAGAAGAACACCCAAGAATCAGAATTTTTCAAACAAAGATGCTACCAAGTCATTTCTAATGTTTCTAACTAAATTCCGCAAAGATCCTTGAAAACATTACATTTGCATTCATCACATTGCATAACAGGTTTCCGCAATAAGTTTCCCATTCTCTCTCGCTGTTTATTTCAGCACAACTGAAATCTCGAGCAATCATTCAAAAAATCTTCAGGCTCGGAATACCCGATCCCAGACTTTGATTCTGAACTCACCCAAGGGGCAAGAAGAATTGAAGGCACTCCTATTCTTGGGGTACAATTACAATGCGAGATGCGCTTATTATTCGAACAATCCTGGTTATGGTGTAAAGGATGGTAGACCATTGAAGCATGCGATTAAAGATTTAATCATGACACTCAAATCAGAAAAGACCACGATAATGGAATCACGACAACAAAGTCACGACAACTGAGTCACGATAATAGAATCACGACAAGTGAGTCACGATAATGGAATCACGACAACGAAGTCACGACAACTGAGTCACGATAATGGAATCATGACAACTGAGTCACGATAATGGAATCATGACAACTGAGTCACGATAATGGAATCACGACAACTGAGTCACGATAATGGAATCACGACAACTGAGTCACGATAATGGAATCACGACAACTGAGTCACAACAATCAATTCGCTCATATGATCCAGATGCTCAGGGCAATCGAGCCAATGAATTCTAACACCACCCTCCTGAAACTCCTGTGGTGATCACCGCTCCTATGCCTAATCACGACAAGACTGATTAATGTCTAAGTGGATGAACTTTTAATCATTAGATTTACTTTCATGCGCAAATTTTATTTTGTTTGTTTAAACATTCGAATCATGATAGACATTATCTGTTTTAATAATTATCATCAGTGCATTGCATATGTTTGTCTTGAATACATTATGTCGTTATCACTCATTTTAAATTACATACTTTGCATATGTCTTGTGTTGATTCAACTCCTGCTAAGCTGTAAGCCTTTTGAGGGAGGATGACGAAAACGATACCGCAACCCCATACAATATGCTTTTGAACGGACTATGCTGACGATGTACAGGCATTGTTTCAATTCCTAAACAGTGGAGATATAAGGATGATAATCCCTCGTCAACCCCTTTGAGCCTAAGGAGTAGAAGTTTCTTTTTGTACGAAAAAAAACCCGCATTTTTAACCTGGGGCAGGGTAGTTCTCAGTTATTTTGGCTGTGCATTCTATTTTAAGAGAATCACTCTGTACACCTTTCAACAAAGGTTTCAATCACAAGCGTTCATCCGTACACATCAAAGAAGTGTTGGAGATGTCAATCAAAAGCCAATGATGGTTCATCAATCATTAAGCAAGGCAGTCAATATCTTTCAAAAAAAATGAATAAACATATGTACAAAGAAAAGCCTGCTAAGTCAAAAAACAAAAAGATGACTTAGGCAAAAATCGAGGCATCCCGCTGACTGTAAGCTTAAAATAGACAGTTCAGGCAAAAGTTAGGGATATCAAAAGATGAAAAAGGAGAAGTCAATAAATTCCTGAACGACACAATGTTGTGACTACCGAAAGGAAGAAGTGACTGCCATCTCAAAAATTCTCTTTGCTTGCGGATCATCATCATTATCAAAGGTGCAAATCCAAAAGTCTCTTGGAACCTGAATGCATAAGCCGAATTTACTGAGTTTAGGACTGAAGATCATCACGAAGAGGGGTAGGGATAAATTGAGCCTTTATCCTTTGTTTCTTAAACCGTGAACCAAGCCATGTTACAACCCTTGAAAGTCCTAATTGAAGCATGGTTAGTTCGAAAGCATACTGTCACCAAAAAAAAAAGGTATCCTGACTCCTTAAGGTTTACCAAAAACGAGGAGTCGGTATTTCATTCTTACAAACATTATTACAAATATCTTTTTTTACAAGTGTTGTGTTTTTGCATCTCATGTTTTAAAGGTTTTTCAAAAATTCAAGACAAACGTATGCATTGCATCTCATGAATTCATTATTAAACATATTCTGCTACATAATTTCAAATGTTAGCATCAGAAAGAACTTGCACAGGGTACAACTAATGACTGAAAGTTATCCCGACAGACAGGATTACGCCGAGAAGCAATGTATCCTACGTATACAAGGGGCATGGCATGCTTTGCCCAATCAATCTGGGGAAATCCAGTCAAGATTATAAGAATCTCTCAAAAGCCAAACAATCAAAGGCATATATCCCAAGTGGGTTTCATACTATTTCCCGATCAATCTGGGGCAATTAAGTCAAGATTCCGAGAATCTCTCATGGATGCTCGAACAATCAGGGGCATACATCCAAGTATATCTAAAGCTAATCCCCAATCAACATGGGACACTGTCTTGAGCCTATGATTACTGGGGGCATATCGCCCATAGTGTACATCTCATAAAGCCCTCGCGAGGCGAATCTTTCCAAAGTTCCTACTAGCAGGGGCAAATCTATGCAAGTCTAGTTTTACATCTTTATCAAATACTCAGTGGCATGTCCTAATCAAATCCAGGAATGGTAGTCACTACAATACTGGGGGAAATATTCAAGGCATCCATGCCTTCCCGCAATCCCGATTTCACAAAATCATATCCCCACAGAGCAATCCTCCAGAAGATATCTTCAAACATACTCGGCCCGACAAAGACATGGCTCCCCAACAGAGTTTACATCTTCAATACCACCTGTTCTCCGACACTTTGCTCTTCTCCAACATGATTTATTAATATCCCTAAATCAGGGTACATCAAACTACTGATCATCCCCAAGCAGAAACCATAAATCCCCAGCTGAGCATCTTCAAGACGAAATCAGATATCAAAATCACGAAGACATGGAGATTTATTTTTTCGACTAAAACAACATGGATCATAATCACATACCATATGACACAAACATATTCATGCACTACATACATTACCTCATAATGAACTCATACATAACATGCAAAAGCTCTCATTTATTTTGAGGGATTCATTACATAACCCATGCATCATGACATTGCATAAAGATTAACCTTACCTTTTTCAGAATACGGGTACCGACAAATGAACGAAATCTCCAACTTTCCAAGATCTAATTCAGCTACTACGAACGGTACTGACACGGTCAATGCTCGAAGATCTAATTCGGTTACTACGAACGGTACTGACACGGTCAACTCTCAGAGATCTAATTCATTTACCACGAACGGTAATGACACGATCACTTTCAAAGATCTAATTCAGTTACTACGAACGGTACTGACACGGTCAACGCTCAGAGATCTAATTCTATCATCACGAACGGTGTAGACACGGTCACTGACCTTCTCAGTCTAATTCAGCTACTACGAACGGTACTGACACGACAGAAGATCTAATTCAGATACTACGAACGGTACTGACACGATCAAATTTCAGAGGTCTAAGTCTATCATCACGAACGGTGTGGACACGATCACTGGCCTTCCCAGTCTAATTCAGTCACTACGAACGGTGCTGACACGACAAAAGAATCTAATTCTATCATCACGAACGATGAAGACACGATTATCTCCTCAGATCTAATTCTATCATCACGAACGATGAAGACACGATCATCTTTCCAAGATCTAATTCAAGTATCACGAACGATACTGACACGATCAATTCCCAAGGATCTAATTCATCTACCACGAACGGTAATGACACGATTAACGCGCAAACAACATCTTCTCAAAATTCAACTACCAGATGGCATCCACAAGCCCATCTCCGACAAAAGTCCCTACTTCAAATAGGGCAAATTTCTTGGTATTCTTATGTTCAATCATCTTCCACCTTCAGATACCGACTGGCGCGCCAACCACTCTACATCTTCAGGTTTAAGATAATTGAACAGGGGCAGCTGTCATACCCCAAAATTTGCCCATGTTATTTTTCACACATAAAAACAGAACAAAAGACAAAGCTCCAAAACACACTCTCCTATACAAAAGCTCTGAACTAGGGTTTGATTAATTCGATGGAAAATCATTGAATCAATGGCTCAAGGGGGTTCCATAGGGTCATTAACATCCCAAAGTATCTCCATATAAAGTTTCAAGTCAAACAGAGCAAATTGAGTCCCTCAAATCCTGATTAGGTCGACAATCGACTCTCAAGGGCAAAACAGTCATTTCAAGTCAATATACAGTCAAAGTTCAAGGTACTTGGTCAATAACATCCTCATAACCTTAAAACCATCATTTGATCAAGGGTTGATCATGATGATGCAAGGAAAGATCAGAAAAGTCAAAAGTCAAGAGTTACTATTTTGGGCATGAACTGAAAAAGTCAACCAAACTTTGAAAATTCACCAAATATTCATACTTCATCAGAAAAATTCCCACCAAAGCTCATTTTGAAGGGAATTCATTCCTCTATCTAATGGTCCAAGGATCAGAGCCCATAGATCATTTCCCACGAATTTATTTAAATTATTTGATTTATTATGGATTTTTATTCATATTAAAAGTGATTTTAATCCAAATAAATCATATAATTGAAAAAGATTTGATTGGAGTCAATTTTTAAACTAATGCCAATCATCATTAAACCACATATTTCATATAATTTCGTGCACAAGAGATTGAGAGAAAATTGATTCAATTAAGGCCAAATTTAGAATGAATATAAACCAAATTTCAATCAAATTTGCATGATTCCAAATCAAAGATTCAAGAGGATTCTTTCTATTTTTATAACCCTAATAGCTTCCTCTATAAGTACCCAAGCAATGCAGATCACAAGGGTTCAAGGATTTCTGCCTCAAGAGCATCAAAACCGAGTCCAAGAAATTCCAAAAATCTCAAAATCGTTTTTGGAGTTTGAGGACAATTCAAGGGTTCTTGTTGGTTGCAAAACATTCCCTGGTATTCGTTGAAGAAATTCCAATCCTCATACGCAAGGAACACGTCCAGAACGCTCCCTTACACCTCACGGTTTGCCTATTCGTATTTTTTTTCAATTACGTTATCATATGCATCATACATGAATTTGGATGGCATGTTAGTGTTTGTCTCGATGCTTTTGATGTTTCTGGAAAATTAATTGCATTAATGTGCTCGTATGAAAGATCCACCATTGATGAATGTTAGGGTTTCAGAATAGGGATTCTTGGAACAGGTGGAATTAGCCTTAATTATAGGGATGGTTGAACTCGGATTGGTGAGACAAATTCATCTATGGTTTCACCTGTTATTTTTGTTGCTCGTATGCGTTTTTGAGAATGCTGGGACTTATGGTGACGTACGGAAACCGTGGGTATAGCCTCTGAAAAAAAGAACCCAACGAGGACGAAGATGCAGACCCTGGGCGCGTAATTCTTGCTTTTTAAATTCTTTGTTTTAATTATATTGTATTTGTTTCTTTAAGCAAACAACTAATCACGCTAGCGCGGTTGGCAAGGACTGGAATGCGTGAAGGGCATAACCCGAGTTCGATCCCTATGCCAGCCATATATTTTTTAAAATAACAAGCTGGTGGATCCTGTGAGCACTTCTTCATGAATTCCATCACGCGCCTCCGTTTCTGTAGCCGTCAGATCGTTCCAGGTGGTGATCCAACACACAGGAGGTCGCTGATGCACCATAGTCCATCCAGGGACGTGCCACATCTGATTAAATTCGCTAAGTCCCAAAAACTCTTCCTTTTAAAATTGTTTTTCTATTATTTTATCATTTTTTTATTATTTATATGTGTTATTTGTTTAATTATTTTTCTAAATAAATCTCTTTTAAAAAAAAAAAACAAGCCTTTTTACAAACACATAATAAATAGATAAAGAATATATTTATTTGATCTATTTATTTAGCTTCATTTTAATTGTTTTAAAGTAATTTAGTAACATTTTTATTATTATTATTAATTGATAAAATAAATATTAGGGTTAAGATATTTAATTGAAACCCTATTTTCACCGTTAGTTAATTAGGTTAAAAAACCAATAATTAATTGAGTTGATTATTTATTTTATTAACCATGGTTAACTTACAATCAAATCAGGATTTACGAGAATTAACCCTACACTAAAAATATTTATTTTTCTGTGCCTTCTCAGGGTTGTCTTTCCAGGTGCCTTTCGACTACGCACCACGTCAAAGGAACGAAGCTAAGTTCTAAACCTTTCTTTTATTATTATTGTTATTTATTTTTAAGGTTTAACTTCCTCGTCAATAGAACTCCTCCTACACTTATATTTTTGTCAATTCTCTGATGATCAGTTTCAATGCTTGAGGCTCGAGGCGAACCTTTGCCCATCAACCTTCCAATCGAAGCTAAGGTTAACCCCGAGGTTTCCGTTAACCATATCAGATCAAATCAGAGCTAAGTACCTTTCATTTATTTACTTATTTTAATTTATTGTCTCGACCTTCTTATTTTAGGGTTAGAAATGTTCACCTTTGAACTAGCCATACACTCACCCTATTTTTGTCTGTTTGCATTTTCAGGGTTTGTCGATCGCCAAGGCTACAAGTTTGGTAACCCTAAACCTTGTTTTCCTGTTTTATTATTACTTATGTCAAACCCTGATTAAGGGATCCGCTGGTTACAATTTCCCGCCCCCGTATTTTGTTATATTTGCGTGGTTAGTAATTTAGGGAGTGCAAGATTGCAATTAACCTAGAATCACTAATTTACAAGATAATATATTGAATTAACCACGTGATTGTTGCACACACGCACCCTTTTGGGGTAACCTCTCTGTTGCCTTGTTGCCTGTTGCCTGTTGCCCTTGTGTTTTTGCAGAATAAGCCAAGTCCCTCGAATACGAGGATACCTCAGCCATGTTGCCTCGATAGAAAGGTCACGACCCTAAATGATGCTGCCTTCGATACACAAATGACCTCGGCCCTCGGAAGTTGCCTACGGAAAAAGGCTGAGGTATCTTCTGGTTGCCTAACGAAAAATGGCTTATTCTGATCCTTGCCTTAGACTACCTGCCCCTCTATGGCATGGGACAGTCTTATGGCAAAGGATGCTTCGATGACCCTTCAACCTCCAAACGAAAGGCTTCCTGCCCTCTTATGGCAGGATAGACCCTTTCATTCTGAAAGGCTAAAAAGAGACCTATCATCTGAGTTTAAGGTAATTGCCCCTAATTGCCTTGCAATGCTCAAACCTTTTTATTATATTCTTTCTCATAATTTTTCAAAAGGGCAACGCTCATTTACGAGCTAAAGTCCCTATTTCTTTCATCTACTTTTTCTAAAGACAAACGAGCAAGCAAAGCAATTAAGAGCCCATGGAAAACCATGGATGCAAAGGGTGCCTTACACCTTCCCTTTGCATAAATTACCCCCCGAACTTAGATTTCTTTAAAAGGTTTTTTTTCTGTTTCTTTTAGCCTTTCCGATTTAGTTTGGATAAAATAAAAGTCGGTGGCGACTCTTGCTATCCGCACATTTCGATTATAAAAGTCAGTTCACCGTATTACAATTGTGTTCCGTGAGAAGGGAACTGATGTTCTATTGGATGTTGGAACATCATTTCAGCTGGTATGCAGATTCTTACTGCATAGCAGATTCCTGTTACATAGCAGATGCTTTGGGTGCTAAACAAATGCGTGTTAATCACATATGTTTAGAATGTTTTCCTGATTTGGAAGATGAGGCATCTGGGTTGTGTATCTAAGAAGTTTCTACCCAGGAAATACATCTTAGATGGTTATGCTGATCAAGGTATGATCAACATGTTATTTACTTTGTAGATGTTATCGATTGGCTGTATTTTTTGGTAAAACAAATAGTGTCTTTATCATGTCAAACCTGGTGTCTTGACATGCATTGTTTTGAAGTTTTTTCTTGTAGTTTTTCTTGTGCAGGCTTTTACCTGATGTCAAGACCGATGTCATGACATCCGAAGCTGCTGTGTTTTACTATGTCCGCGTTATGATCTGTCAAGCCTCTGCGCGCCTCTTTTGGAAACTTTGGATATTGTTTTGTTTCAGAACAACGTTATGCGATGGATCTTTGCCTTATGGAAATGGTTTTAATTAGGTTTAAAACTGATATTGGATCCAAGGCCCAGCTGCTGCAAGGATATATATAACAAATGAAGAAGCTGCTGGAAGCAAGTTTTTAGGGTTTGCCGTCCAGAAGTTTGTTGTGTTGTTCGTCTGTGTACTAGATTTCTTGTAAGCCAAACAATCATCATGATGATTGTCTTGGTCTAGGCGTTTTTGTTTTGAGTTGTAAAAAGTACTCAAAGCTTTTAAGCAAGAGTACTATTGTTCTTGATCGAAGCTTTTAAGCAAGATCAAGGTGTGTTTTTGAAGAGTGTCTTCTTTTGCTTTTCGTCTGTTAGTTTGTCATCACTGCTGTGATTGAGGGGGAGTGAGTAGGAGCTCTGGTCTAGCAGTTTAGATTGAAGTTGCATTGGGTAGATATTAAGTGAAAGGCGTAATATTGAGTTGTATTACCTTGAATTAATATTACTTATAGTGGACTTCCTCCCTGGCTTGGTAGCCCCCAGATGTAGGTGTGTTTGCACCGAACTGGGTTAACAATTTTCCTGTGTTATTTACTGTTTACTCTTTGTTCATTTGTTTGAAAACATTCAGATAGTGATGTCGTGACATCCTGTAAGACATCGCGTGTCTGAGTCCAGAATTTCAATTGGTATCAGAGCAGGCACCCTGCCTGTTTTTACTGGGTGAGATCTAGGGAAAGTATTTTCTGGTTCGATGGACAAAGAAGGTGGTGGATTTATAATGAGACCACCCATTCTGGATGGCTCTAATTATGATTATTGGAAACCTCTCATGGTGGCTTTTCTGAAATCTGTGAACAGCAAAGCATGGAGAGCTGTGAACAAAGGATGGGAACATCCTGTTATCACTGATAAAGATGGCAACAAAACTCTTAAACCAGAGGAAGATTGGGACAAAGATGAAGAGGCATTGGCGCTTGGCAACTCTAAAGCCCTAAATGCTTTATTCAATGGAATTGACAAAAATATATTCAGACTGGTTCACCAGTGTGAACTAGCCAAAGATGTCTGGGATATCCTCAAAACTACTCATGAGGGCACCTCCAAAGTGAAGATGTCAAGACTTCAACTGCTAACTACAAAATTTGAAAATCTAAGGATGAGGGATGATGAAAGTATTAAGGATTTTCATATGAATTTACTCGAGATTGCGAATACCTCAGGAGCTTTGGGAGAAAAAATGTCTGATGAAAAATTGGTGAGGAAAATCCTTAGATCCCTACCTAAGAGATTTGATATGAAAGTTACAGCTATAGAAGAGGCACAGGACATCAGCCAAATGAAGGTAGAAGAGTTAATTGGATCTCTTCAAATCTTTGAGATGGGAATCAATGAAAATTCTGAAAAGAAGAACAAAAGCATAGCCTTTGTGTCCAACTCTCGAGAGGAAGTAGAGGAAAGTAGAGAAGAGAATCTATCTGAATCTATAGCTATGCTTGGCAAACAATTCAACAAAATTATAAGAAGAATGGATCAGAAGCCAAGACCTAATGTCAAGAACATCTCATCTGACATCAGTAGATCTTATGACTCTGGCAGAAGAGATAAACCAGAAGAAAAATACAATCACAGTAAAGGGATTCAATGTCATGGATGTGAAGGGTATGGACATATTAGAGCTGAATGCCCTACCTATCTCAAGAAACAGAAGAAAGGATTGTCAGTCTCCTGGTCTGATGAAGATTCAGAGAGTGATCTTGAAGAAGAATCAGCCAAACATGTCACAGCCCTTACTGGAATTTGCAATTCTGATGAAGATTCTAGGAAAGACGAGCTAACCTTTGAAGAAATGGCAGGTTCCTACAGAAAGCTGTGTATCAAATGTGCAGAAGTGTGTCAACAAGGTGAAAAGCAGAAGAAATACATAGCTCAGTTGGAGGCTGATAACAAAGAGCTTAATGAAACTATATCTGAACTGAATGGTGAAACTATCCTGTTACAATCCAAACTTGATCAGATGTCAAAATCAGTAAAAATGTTGAACAGTGGCACGGATATGTTGGAGGAGATCTTGCAGGTTGGAAAAAGTTCAAGAGATATGTCTGGTATAGGTTTTGTTGGTGCAAAGAAATATGTCCAAGATAGTAGCAGAACTAAACCTGAAGCTGAGATGTTGAAGCCGATGTCAAAACATGTGACTCAACATCACGAGAAAGGTGAAATGAAGAGAAAGTTTCAAAGATGGAGATGTCATTACTGTGGAAGATTTGGACACATTAAGCCTTTTTGCTTCAGACTACATGGATATCCAGATCAAGCTGCTTCTTACAAACCTAAGCAGATCATGCCCATCCAGAAGCAACAATGGAAACCTAAAAATATGGCCTTAATAGCCCATACATCTCTTAGAGTTTCAGCCAAAGAAGACTGGTATTTTGATAGTGGATGCTCCAGACACATGACTGGACTCAAGAATCTGCTTGTTGATATCAAAAGTCATTCTACTAGTTATGTAACCTTTGGTGATGGAGCTAAAGGAGAAATCAAAGGAGTTGGAAAATTAGACTGTTCAGGAGTGCCAAGTTTAGAAGGTGTTTTGTTGGTCAAGGGCCTGACAGCTAACCTCATAAGCATCAGTCAACTATGTGACCAAGGATACCAAGTCAACTTCACTAAAGCTGAGTGTGTGGTTACTAATGAAGAAAAGGAAGTAGTAATGAGGGGTGTCAGATCCAAAGATAACTGCTACTTGTGGGTGTCTCATGAATCCAGCTACTCTACTGTTTGTTCTAAAGAAGAAGAAGCAAAGTTGTGGCACCAAAAACTTGGTCACCTTCATCTAAGAGGTATGAAACGAATTATTTCTCTGGAAGCTGTAAGAGGAATTCCTAAGCTACAAATTGATGAAGGAAAAATATGTGGTGAATGTCAGGTAGGAAAATAAACCAGGATGTCACATCCAAAGGTTACACATCTGACTACTTCCAGAGTTCTTGAACTTCTACATATGGACTTGATGGGACCAATGCAAATAGAAAGTCTTGGAGGAAAGAAATATGCTTATGTGGTTGTGGATGACTACTCCAAGTACACTTGGGTAAACTTCATCAGAGAAAAGTCAGATGTGTTTGATGTTTTCAAGGATCTATGTCAAAGAATTCAAAGAGAAAAAGAAAATGGTGTTGTGAGAATCAGAAGTGATCATGGAAAGGAATTTGAGAATCAAAAGTTTGCTGAATTCTGTTCCTCTGAAGGAATACATCATGAATTCTCTTCCCCTATTACTCCACAGCAAAATGGGGTTGTTGAACGAAAGAATAGAACTATTCAAGAATCAGCAAGAGCTATGATCCATGCTAAGAATCTTCCTATCTACTTCTGGGCTGAAGCCATGAATACTGCTTGTTATGTCCATAATAGAGTTACCTTAAGAAAAGGAACCTCTACCACCCTATATGAGATCTGGAAGGGAAGAAAACCCACTGTCAAATACTTCCATGTGTTTGGTAGTAAGTGTTACATTCTTGCTGATAGAGATCACAGGAGGAAGATGGATCCCAAGAGTGACGAAGGAATCTTTCTGGGCTACTCTACAAACAGTAGAGCCTATAGAGTATTCAACTCAAGAACCAAAACAATAATGGAATCCATAAATGTTGTGGTTGATGATGTTCACAATCAAGCAGATGTCACAGAAGATGTCGGAACATTCTGGGATCTTACAGCAGAAGGGTCTACAAGAGAAGATGATTGCAGTCCCACTATCACAGAAGCTGAGACTGAACCCCCTAACAAGAGTCCTTCTATAAGACTTCAGAAAGATCATCCTAAAGAACTTATTATAGGAGATCTCAACAGTGGAGTTATTACAAGGTCAAGAGAAGTTGTCACAAACTCTTGTTTTGTATCAAAGATTGAACCTAAAAATGTCAAGGAAGCATTAACAGATGAGTTCTGGATTAATGCCATGCAGGAAGAACTAGGCCAGTTTGAAAGAAATGAAGTATGGGAGCTGGTACCAAGACCTAAAGGTACTAATGTCATTGGAACTAAATGGGTTTACAAGAACAAGTCAGATGAACTGGGAACTGTTATCAGAAACAAAGCAAGGCTAGTTGCTCAAGGATACACCCAAGTTGAAGGAATTGACTTTGATGAAACCTTTGCCCCTGTTGCCAGACTTGAGTAAATTAGGCTATTGTTAGGGATTGCTTGTATTCTGAAATTCAAACTATACCAGATGGATGTGAAGAGTGCTTTCTTGAATGGATATTTGAATGAGGAAGTCTATGTAGAACAACCTAAAGGTTTTGCAGATCCAAACCACCCTGATCATGTATACAAATTAAGAAAAGCTCTTTATGGTTTGAAACAAGCCCCTAGAGCTTGGTATGAGAGACTAACTGAGTTTCTTACTAGCAATGGATACAGGAAAGGAGGGATAGATAAAACTCTTTTTGTTAAAGATGAAGGAGGGAAGATTCTGATAGCTCAAATCTATGTGGATGATATTGTATTTGGTGGGATGTCAGACAAGATGACTAGACATTTTGTTGATCAGATGCAATCTGAATTTGAAATGAGTCTAGTTGGAGAATTAACCTATTTTCTTGGGCTGCAAGTCAAACAGATGGAAGACTCAATCTTTCTTTCTCAGAGCAAGTATGCTAGAAACATTGTCAAAAAGTTTGGAATGGAAAATGCTTCTCACAAAAGGACACCAGCACCTACCCATTTGAAGCTGACCAAAGATGAAAAGGGAACCAGTGTTGATCAAAGTCTATACAGAAGCATGATAGGAAGTCTGCTATATCTTACAGCCAGTAGACCTGATATTGCCTTTGCTGTTGGGGTATGTGCCAGGTATCAAGCAGAACCCAAAACCAGTCATATCAATCAAGTCAAGAGGATCCTGAAATATGTGAATGGTACTTGTGAATATGGAATGCTCTACTCTCATGGGTGTGAACCCATTCTCACGGGATATTGTGATGCAGACTGGGCAGGAAGTGCTGATGACAGAAAAAGTACTTCAGGAGGATGTTTCTTCTTGGGTAATAATCTTATTTCATGGTTCAGCAAGAAACAAAATTGTGTGTCTCTGTCCACTGCAGAAGCAGAATACATTGCAGCAGGAAGTAGTTGCTCTCAGCTTGTTTGGATGAAACAGATGTTATCAGAATACAATGTCACACAAGATGTCATGACATTATATTGTGACAATTTAAGCGCCATTAACATTTCAAAGAATCCTATTCAGCATAGCAGGACCAAGCACATTGATATTAGACATCATTACATTAGAGATCTTGTTGAAAATAAAACAATTGTCTTGGAACATGTTGCTACAAACCTTCAACTAGCTGATATTTTCACAAAAGCCTTGGATGCAAATCAATTTGAAAATCTAAGAAGCAAACTAGGCATTTGTCTTTGTGAAGGATTATAGCAATTAATTGGATGTGGGACCAGCACTATTTCTCTCTTGACTGTCAAGTATACTCTGCTGATGGTGGTGATGATCATACTGTTGGGAGTGATGACTGAGGAGGGTGAGGATGCTGATGCCCGGACTAGTAGCTCCAATGATGTGGAGATGAGTACGGAGAATGATTCTGAAGTGTAAATCTTCATCTGTTGTTTGGCTTCTTTTGTGGCTAGAAAGGGGGAGAAGTGATAGATGATGATATAGTTGATGGTTTGGTTGTTGGTGTGGTTGCTGTTATTCTGTTTGGTTCTTGAATTGGTTGTTGGTGTGGTTGCTGTTATTTTGTTTGGTTCCTTGGATGTACTATGATTAATCAAGCAAGATGTTATTGGCTGCGGATCCTTGTTTCTATTGGCTGCTGTGTGTACTCTGATCTCTGATGATATCATCTATTATTGTTTTAGCCAAAAATTCGCCAAAGGGGGAGTTTGTAGATGTTATTGATTGGCTGTATTTTTTGGTAAAACAAATAGTGTCTTTATCATGTCAAACCTGGTGTCTTGACATGCATTGTTTTGAAGTTTTTTCTTGTAGTTTTTCTTGTGCAGGCTTTTACCTGATGTCAAGACCGATGTCATGACATCCGAAGCTGCTGTGTTTTACTATGTTCGCGTTATGATCTGTCAAGCCTCTGTGCGCCTCTTTTGGAAACTTTGGATATTGTTTTGTTTCAGAACAACGTTATGCGATGGATCTTTGCCTTATGGAAATGGTTTTAATTAGGTTTAAAACTGATATTGGATCCAAGGCCCAGCTGCTGCAAGGATATATATAACAAATGAAGAAGTTGCTGGAAGCAAGTTTTTAGGGTTTGCCGTCCAGAAGTTTGTTGTGTTGTTCGTCTGTGTACTAGATTTCTTGTAAGCCAAACAATCATCATGATGATTGTCTTGGTCTAGGCGTTTTTGTTTTGAGTTGTAAAAAGTACTCAAAGCTTTTAAGCAAGAGTACTATTATTCTTGATCGAAGCTTTTAAGCAAGATCAAGGTGTGTTTTTGAAGAGTGTCTTCTTTTGCTTTTCGTCTGTTAGTTTGTCATCACTGCTGTGATTGAGGGGGAGTGAGTAGGAGCTCTGGTCTAGCAGTTTAGATTGAAGTTGCATTGGGTAGATATTAAGTGAAAGGCGTAATATTGAGTTGTATTACCTTGAATTAATATTACTTATAGTGGACTTCCTCCCTGGCTTGGTAGCCCCCAGATGTAGGTGTGTTTGCACCGAACTGGGTTAACAATTTTCCTGTGTTATTTACTGTTTACTCTTTGTTCATTTGTTTGAAAACATTCAGATAGTGATGTCGTGACATCCTGTAAGACATCGCGTGTCTGAGTCCAGAATTTCATACTTCTAAGGTTGGTGAATTTCTGATCAAAGTAAATAGGAGTGCAGAAGATGAGCTATTGTTCCTAGTAGAGGCCTTTTAAAGGTTGTTCTGCTTTTGAGGGGGAAGAATGTATGATTCTTTAAGGTGATTTAGTTAGATGTTGAAGGGAGTATCTAATTTGGAGTTGAAGACCTTGAATAAATGTTAGAGATAATGCCTTGAAATCTTTATATTGAGAATTTATTATTCTTGATATGTCTGGTGATGTGTCTCATAAATAGGATGAAATTTGTCTACTCAAACTTAATACTATTATCAAGTCCGTGAGAGCATGGAACTCTTGCTCTGGTGTAGTAAAAGAGACAGTCATATGGGTTGATAAGTATGGAGATGTATCAATCTAAGTGGTTGATTGGTGTGTATTTTTGGAGTGTCATCTGAGCCATCTAGAATGAGCATTTCAAAATTTGTTTAGGGAAATGATGAGTAGGTAATCCTGTTATACCCCAAAATTTTCCCGCATCTTTTTTCAAGAAAACTCCAATCTGAAAATTAAGAGTCTCATATAATCATGAATTTTCATTTCAACAAATATCCTGACATATGAAATACTTGGTTTTTAAAATTTTTCTTATACAGTAATTTGGCTTGCAGTTGAATTTATTCTTACGCAAACGCCAAATACTGTTTATTACTTCACACATGCTATTTATTTATTAACAGATAAATAGTACTGACACAATTGGTACAGAGTTAAATCTTTTTTGCAGGCGCAGAATCAGGAAACTCAGACTGTACTGGTAACAAGTAGATTATTATTATCTTTTGTTTCCCACTAATTTTTGTACTATATTCCATTATTTTCAAAAATATTTTCAAATCTCTTTTTCAAAAATCAAATCCTAACTTTATTCTCTACATCTCTCTTTTTCCCAACACTATCATACACTTTCTTTCAAATCTTACTTCCACTCAAATTTTCCTTTTGTACGGAATCACATCATTCCCCAACGTCTCTATCCTTCTTTCCATTCTATAAATACCTCTCATTTTTTCATAAAAATCTCACATCAAATTCTAATTCATCTCTCAAATTTCTACTTCATAATCCATCCTTTCTTCTTCCCCGACAAAATGGCGAAGCGGTGGGAAACGTGTTTTCTTATGGTCATCACCATTGCTACAGTGATCATGTCTTTCTTCTGTCTACATAGCCCGGAACACTGTGGACCTGGGATGCTTATTCTCCCAATCATCTACATGTTACTATTTGTAGCATGGGTTATCAATCGTCATTCTTAAAATTTGCCGTATTTCTTATTTCTTAAATGTACCGTTTATTCGTCGTACTGTTCAATATAGTATGTAATATTTGTACTGTCAGTATTAAATGTTGTACTATTTGTCATAATATTGCTTAATTACTCAGATAATATTTTGTGTGTTTTCTGCCAGTCAAATATTCATTTTTCTGTGCATTAAATGATTTTCAGGGTTATTATCGGTAATTTTGCCCGCATACAGTAAATATTAGTTATTTATTATGTCTGTGTTTTTTTAACAAGTCATGTAAATAAACTTTCATTTTTCACATAAAACAACAAAAACAACAAAAAATAAAATTAACTTTGACTGTTGATTTTTCACTCTAACTGCTACGTCAATATCTGAACAGTCAGTCGACAGTCAAACTGCTGGCAGTACAATTCTCAGTGTTTTGTACCATCAATCAAATCAATCTTTTACAATTCAAAATTCCAAGATTTTTTTTCTAGAAGTCTTCTGAATATCACGCGATTAGCAGAGACTCAACACTGCACAAAAACCAGGTACGCTTAACTGTCTCCTACACAAACAGTCCCTGACTAGGGTTTTCTTGTTTTTACAGGAGAAACAAGTTTTTGAGACCTCAAATGGATTTCATGCACATCCATATATCTCAAAGTACCATCATACAAATTTTCAAACTTCAATTCACTCAGACGCACCGTCAGCAGCTCAAACAGTCAACAGACGACCCATTTGACCAAAAAGTCAACAGACAGTCAAAAATGAATTTTTTTGTCAAAGTCCATATTTTTTCAAAGGATTCATCATTTGATCATTGGATGATCATAATTCATCAAGGAAAGATCAAAAATCAACAAAACCCTAAGATTCAAAATTAGGGTTTTTGCCTGAAAAGTCAACTCAACTTTGACTGATCATAACTCTCTCATCCTTCATCCAAAAAATTCAAACCAAAGCTCATTTTGAAGGAAATTCAATTATCTTTCAAATGCAATTGGTCCCATGGTCATTGCATTCACCATTTGAAAAATATGACCAAAGACATTACAGGTTATTTTCAAAGTCAACAAAAAGACACTTTTTTCAAAAGAACACACAAGGAGCATCAAAAATCATTTTGACATGAGACCAAAGACATTGGTTAGAGGACTCTTTGAGGTTTCCAAAAAGTGCAAGAACTCCTTCATATGACAAAAATTGAGGGATTTACACCTTGTTGAAGTTGGCTAAATTTTGGAAAATGCATGAAACCAACATTGCTCAAAAATGCATTTTTTCCAAATGGGGCCAAGTTTTCATGGTTCAAACATGTTTGCCATGATATTATGGGCCTCCCAAGACCAAGACAAGGCCCACACCATTTTTATCCATTTTTTGCTTAATTTTATCTTATTTTAAGATTAAATAAAAAGGAAAATGGATGGATAATGGATAGCTTACAATCTAAGCATGAGTCACCCAAGGAATCTCTGATTTTCTGCAGAGGATTGAAGCACAAGGCAAGAGAAGTAAAGGAGAGCAAGACTTGGTCAAATATTCAAAGATTTTTAATATTTAAAAATTAAACTTTCAACCAAGCAATGAATGCTTCTTAGCTTCACTTCCAAGCAGCTCTTGGCCTATAAATGAAGCTGGATACATCAACAACAAGACACACACGAAATATAGCAAGAGAGATAGCCATCAACTTCACAAAATTCTCAAAAAATCTCCAAACTTTGTAATTTTCATTTTCATATTTCCAATCAATATCAATACAAAACAATCATTCAAATCATCTTCAGAGATCATATAGAGTAAGAATGAACCCTTAAAATGGTCTCATGAGAGTCGTAAAACGTGCATAAGTGTTCTTCATATTCATACATAAGTGATTTTCGTTTTCCTATATTTAATCAACCTCCATGTAATCTAATCATTCTAATAAGCTCATGAGGTCCTATAGAGCAGGTCTGGGCTTTAACATGTTGGTTTCCACGTGAAAATTGCTCAATACCATTGATGAGTGTTCATGCATGTTCAAACTTTAATTTCTTCAAATCCATAGCTACAGCCCTCAAATAGAAAAACTAACGCCACCATCGTGTTCAGGAGGACATTTTAAGTCGATCTGGGTCCCTTTTGTTTTTGTTAATAGCTGTTTTTGTAGGTTTTCAAATGCATGGAAATCTGAAAGAAAATCCGCAGGTAAGTCTGCAAGAAAATCCGCAGGTACCAAGGAGGAAGATGATGAATAGTGACTTTGAATCTTTGACCAGCACGCGTGGCAGATTCTTGTCCTCTCATTCGTTGGTCAGCCAGCGTGGGTCCCAGCGTGGACTTTGAATATCTGAATGATCACATGTTCTGATTTCCATGTGGCTATGATGTAACCTCTTCCCACAGCCCTTGGATCATCTCATAATCTCATCCAACGTTCCAAAACACGCATCCACACCATGTTCCCTCATAAATCATCACACCTGATTACTATCTTTTATTTTCTATTTTATTTTAATTTCTTTGCAAAATTAACTAAAAATAGTTTTAAAAATCCAAAAAATATACAAAAAATATTTTTAAGTTGCTAAAATAATATATTATTTTCTGAACTAAAAATATTTTATTTTTCTTCATAATTTCAATATTTTGCATAATTAATTAGTATATATTTATATATTTGCTTTTTAATTATCTTAACCAATCAAAAAATCATAAAAAAAATTGTTCTTCATATTAAATATTGTTTATATATTATAGACTAATTTTGTACATATTTTGAATAATTTTCTCTTTAAGTTTTAATTATTTGTATAATTATTTGTATAATTATGTTTTAATTAACTTAATAAATTTCAAATCGATTTCCAAAATTCCAAAAAATTAGTTTTGTTTTAAAATTAATTGGCAAATATTTTTTACATATTTTAAACTTAATTTCTAGGTTTAAATCTATCTTCATCTTTTTTCTTCATTTTAATTTAATTAATCATGCATTAATTATAATTAAAATCAATCATAAAAAATCCAAAAACATGTCTTTTATTTTTCTTGCAATTTAAATTCCTAGATAAATGTATAGGATGTCAAATTCATGTAAATAGACTTAGTTTACATTTCCTGCACAATCGATGTAATAGCGTAGATTTACTTTCCGCACTTTACATTTCCGCATTTTAATTTCCAGCATATATAAACTGCGTGTATGTCAAAGATAAAATTGAACCGTTAGATCACTAACTTCAAAGATAAAAATATCTGAATACAAACACAATCACACTTGCACCTCTTAAGGTAATCCCTTCTCATTCTTTTCAAAATCAAAGTCAAAATTCTACTGTTTCGAGTACAAAATCAAATCTTTTGTTTACATCCGGTGAAAGGATAGATTTTTAAAGGAAATAGGATAAAGACCTTACAACTCAGGGTAGACCTCCTAGTTTGCTTGCTCAAATCAAAACAAACAAAATTCAAATACACTGTTGTTTTTTTAAAACTTTCGAAAAAGACAATACTTTGTATACATCCAAACAAGGATCATTACGAAGTTAACGTTCTTTTCAAAACATCTTTCGAAAGATAAACAAACATTTTGTATACATCCGCACAAGGATCATTATAAATTCAATTTACAAAGGTATTTGAAACCACATATGAGCATTCTAAAGCAATTGAAAAGTGATTGAAAAACAAGTGAGCTAAGCAAACTTAAGAGCCCATGGATAACCATGGATACAAAGGGTGCTAACACCTTCCCTTTGTATAACCTACCCCCTTACCCAGAATTTTCTTAAAGGTCTTTTTTTCTGTTTCTTTTATAAACCTTTCCTTAATTGGATAAAATAAAAGGTCGGTGGCGACTCTGTGAATTTTCAAAAATGTGAAAGCATAAGCGATAAAAAAGAGTCAGTTCACGTATCTCTCCCGCTCAGAGGTATGGCCCGAAAAACGGAGGTCCACAGAACTGGCGACTCTGTTGGGGAGTCACTTTCAAAAAACAAAATGTTTTCTAAAGGGGTTACCTTAAGAGAATAGATCACTTCGATGTTTTCAATTGTTTGACTTGATTGCTCTATTTTTCAAAGGTTTGTTTGGGTATTTTGCTTGTGTGGAAGATTCTAACCTGAATCTCGAGATACCTTAAGTATATGACAATAAACCAAGGAAACTGTATGGCATGTACCGATACGGTTGATCTGGTAGTCATCGTTAGTGCGATACTTTGGTTTATACTGATGTCCCTTGAAAATGATCAAGGAGTATATTAGGCTTCCAAAATGTCATTAAACACTAATTTGTCCTAGAACCTTTTTAGTTGAACTTGACTTGTGGCCTATTAAGTGGCTAGCTTTGAAATTGATCGAAGTTAGTTATCCTCGAGGAATATTTTGATCGGCCGCTCGAGCGCCGTATTGAGATGTTACTTCCAAGGATCATAGAACCCGAATACTATTCTAGGACGGGTTTTAACCAACTCAACTTCAGTGGGGAGGGTATCACCTATCAACTCCATGCAAGCCTTTAAACCTAAGGCTATTGTTTGATTTGTTTTTGTATGCCACATGTTTGACATCATAAGCATCATAAGCATATCATTTTCTCACAAAACACTTCAAGGATCAAAGAGTTTACCGTTGTTTTTGCAGGTAATGGCTCCCGCCACCCGAGATTACATTCGAATCAACATCTCAACGGTACCATCTGAACTAAAAGACTTAGTGTCAGAATTCCCCAGGAATGTTCAATTCACCGAAAGGCATGGTCACCTACTCCATTTGGTTACCTTAAAATTTGAAGAAGACATGATACGGGTCATGTTCCAGTTCTTTGACCCTGAACATCATTGCTTTACCTTTCCTGATTACCAGTTGGTACCCACTTTGGAAGAATTCTCTGAACTAATTGGATTGCCTGTTCGAAATCAATTACCTTTCACTGGTTTAGAAAGGATTCCAAAACCTGAAGTCATTGCTCCTGCTCTACATCTGCGAAAATCAGAAATCGGGTCCAATTGGGAAACAAAGAATGGAGTTAAGGGTTTGCTTGCCAAGTTCTTATTGGAAAAGGCTCGACTACTGCTAGAAAACAAAAGTTATCCAGCTTTTGAGGAGGTTATGGCCCTTTTGATCTATGGGTTGGTTTTATTCCCTAATCCCGACCAGTTCATAAGTGTACACATCATCAACCTTTTCCTAATCCGTAACCCGGTACCAACATTGCTTGGAGACATTCTACATTCTCTACACACTCGTATCATGAAGAAACGAGGAACTCTCATGTGCTGTATACCACTACTGGCTAGGTGGTTTACATTTCATCTTCCCCGATCAGTGTTGAGAAATGAACAAAGAATGCAATGGTCTCGCAGGATTATGTCTTTGTCTCATTCAGATATCCGGTGGAACAACTTCTTTCAAAGAGACATTACTATCATTGATCATTGTGGAGAGTACCCTAATGTGCCACTCCTTGGCATCAAAGGGGGCATCACTTACAATCCCTCTTTAGCTATACGCCAATTCGGATATGCAAGGAGCAACGGTCCTCATGACATGATTATCCGTGGCATTGTGTTTGATTACGAGAATGATTCTCATAGACACCGACGAAGGTTCATACATGCATGGGACAGTGTCTATAGAATAGAAAGCAAAACTTTGGGGCAGTGGAATTCTATCCCTATGGAACCTTACCTCAGATGGGTCCGCACTCATGCTCAGAAACTCATTATGCCATATCCCGCTATTCTACCTGTGACTATTGAGCCAAAGGTCGAAGGAGACGAACCCCAAGTTATTCTACACCCGGATATGCCAACTGACCTAGAAGAGTTGCAAAAATCTTGGGTTCAACTAAAAGAGGAAAGAGACACCTTCAAAGCACACTGTCAAGACTATGAGAGAAGGATATTGGAGCTCACCGGACAGCTTCAAGAAGAACAGCAGATCAACATATTCCTGGGGGCAAAGAGAAAGAGTCCATGGGAGACCTGAAGGATCATTTATTTTATTTCTGTCTTGTAAGCCCAAATGAGGCAAAGAAAAAAAGAGAATAAATTGATTAACTAATATTTGTTTCTTCTTTAACAAATCTAAACTCTAAGATCCTTGAAAACATTGCACACACATTTCATTTCATGCATTGCATATACATTTCATACATTGCATTCATATACATTGCATATACATTTCATTCATATACATTGCATCCAGTCATACACATTGCGTAACAGGTTCTCATGACGGATTTCTCATCTCCTCGCTGTTTATTTCAGTCAGAAGAGATGGAATCTGAGACAAGCATCAAGAATCTCGAAGAACAGAATGCCCAAGTTCAAGTGGCAATTCTGGAACTGGCAAAGGGGCAACAAGAACTGAAAGCCCTGATAATCAAGAAGAAAAAGAAGCCCAAAGGATCTGTAGGCTTGAGTCACCTGAAAAGGAAGATCAAAATCCCAGTCAAAAAGTTCAAAAAGCCACCGATCCCTGAAACAGTCGGTGATGGTGAACAAGAAGACAATCATAGCAACCAGGGTTCTGCTAAACCCTCTCTCTCTCTCTTCAAATGAAGAAGATGATCATTCTGGGGACGAACCGGATGATGACAAATACCAATAGCTGGAAGACCGTATGAAAGCTATGGAGATACAAAAAGTACCTGGTTTAGATTTCAATGATTTGGGGCTCATCTTGGATGTTGTTATCCCTACAAAATTCAAAGTTCCTGTCTTTGCAAAATATGATGGAGTTTCTTGCCCGAAACTACATCTGAGATCCTATGTGAGGAAGATACAACCTCATACAACAGATAACAAATTGTGGATTCACTTCTTCCAAGAAAGTCTGTCGGGTACACAACTTGAGTGGTACTACCAGCTGGAAAATACCAAGGTTCATACTTGGGAAGAATTAGCTGCTGCTTTTTACAAACAGTACCAATACAATGTTGATCTTGCACCAACCCGTACTCAACTAAGGGGCATGTCTATGGGACCAAAAGAAAGTTTCAAAGGATATGCACAAAAGTGGAGAGATATGGCTGGAAGGGTTCAACCACCCTTATCTGATCGCGAACTAGTCGACATGTTCATGGGCACTTTAACTGGCCCTTTCTATAGCCATTTGCTGGGAAACTCATCATCAGGTTTCACTGACCTAATACTGACCGGAGAACGTGTCGAAAGTGGCATTCAAAATGGAAAAATTCAAATAGGTTCCTCCTCTGGTACTACAAAAAGGCCCATCAGCGGGAGAAATGAGGTCAATGCAACGCAAATTCAGAAAAGTCGCAAAAGTGAGCAGCATCAATCTGTAGGGGCAGTTCTGATCTCCACAACTGCACCTCAAAAAGATCAACAGCCAAAATATACGCATCGACCAGATGCACCAAGAAGAAAGTTCACCAGAATCAACATGCCAATCTCTCAGGCATTGCAGCACTTGCTAAAAGCAGATCTGATCACATTAAAAGGTCCTCCAAAGAATGTCAACACTTCCTCTCCGAATTATCGCCCTGATACAACATGTGCCTATCACTCAAACTGTCCAGGACATGACGCAGATCACTGCTGGGCCTTGAAAAATAAAATACAAGATATGATAGATGTTGGGGAAATTGAGTTCGATCCTCCAGAAACTCCAAATGTCATCACTGCACCTATGCCAAAGCATGACAAAACTGTTAACGCTATCCTGGACACTGTTTACATCTATGATGTGAACGGATTATCAACTCCACTCTGCGAAGTCAAAGGAAAGCTAATCCGAGCTGGTTACTTTCCAGGGTGTGACCCCGATTGCTTTTATTGCTCATACCTGCCCAATGGTTGTGAAAATCTGAGAATGGGAATTCAAAAGTGGATGGATCGCCGTATCATTATGTTTGAGAGGCTCCCTTCTATGGACGTGTTGTGCGAAGTCTTTGCAAACGGGATGAGAATAGAGGATGCCTCAGTGATCTCCAGCTTACCATTCAAAATCTCTGCCAAGGCTCCATTCAAAATTTCTGCTACACTCAAAGTGGCATCAGTAGTCATTGCTAGTCCAACTCTATTTCCATACTCCTCAGACAAAGCTGTCCCATGGGGATACGACACTAATGTTTATGTTCATGGAGTTAAGCAGGGTACCTCGACTAAAGAGGCCGCGAAGTTAACTACTCCAACTGTGGGTAATATTGTGGGTACCAGCAAGATCACGAGAAGTGGAAGAATCTTTTCACCAGAAATTTCTCCAAATGTTGCTGCTGGTCCAGTCCGAGTCCCAGTTCCTAATCAAGATAACAATGCTCGAGGCAAAGAGCCACAAGTTGAACAAGTTCAAACCCCGGAGGAGATCACTACTGAGGATCCATCAAAGCAAGAAATGGAGGAAATATTGAAAATCATCTGCAAAAGTGATTACAATATTGTTGAGAAACTAGGGCACACCGCTTCAAAAATCTCAATGCTATCTCTGCTAAAATATTCAGAAGCTCATGCCAAAGCTCTGATGAAGTTCCTGAAAGCTGCGCATGTGCCTCAAGAGATCTCAGTCGACCAATTTGAGAATTGTGTTGCCAATCTAACCGTGAACAATGGTCTCGGTTTCTCTGATGTGGATCTAACCCCTGCTGGAAAAAATCACAACAAAGCCCTACATATCTCCATTGAATGTAATGGCACCACTCTATCTCATGTGCTAGTAGATAACGGTTCTTCTTTGAACGTGTTACCGAAAACAGTACTACAAAAGCTTGACTTCGAAGGAATTATGTTACAACCAAGTGACGTTGTGGTAAGAGCCTTTGACGGGTCAACAAGAACGGTATACGGAAAAGTGAATCTCCCAATCAGAGTGGGTTCTCAAATCTTTGATTCTATCTTTTACGTAATGGAAATTCACCCAGCCTACTCCTGTTTACTTGGACGCCCTTGGATACATGGGGCAAACGCTGTAACTTATACCCTGCATCAGAAGTTAAAATATCCAGTAAAAGGAAAGATTGTCACAGTCTATGGCGAAGAGGAATATGTGGTTAGTCACCTAAGCAATTCCAAATATGTTGAGTTGGAGGGCGAGTTCATCGAAACTCCCTGCCAATCTTTTGAAGTGGTCTCTCCAGATGTCTCTACCACCAAGCATATTCCTGCTACTCCAACTACAACTATGGCTTCTCTCAAAGATGCCAAAGCCATGATTGAACAGGGTGATTGCACAGTATGGGGACAGCTTCCCGATATACCCTACAAGTCCGACAAGCTAGGCCTGGGCTATAATAGTGAAGATCAAAAGAATAATCAAGGTCCTCGTTCTGGAGGATTAATGTCACACTTCGTCAGCCAAGAAGTAAACGCTATTGAATATGAAGGAGTGTTCTTGAACCATATCATTCAGCCATATCCAGATGAGATTCCACCCATTTCCATGGGAATGTGGGATGCTGTGGGAGAACCAAGTGACGGGTATAATTATCAGTATACCGCACCTCAGAATTCTTATATTGCTATGGAAGACATTACCCCGACTGGATGGGGTGATCAATTTGAAAATGACAAAAGTTTCACAAGTCCCGTCACTGAGCAATATCAAAATCCACCCAAAGAAGTATGGGACACGCTAGGAAAACCCAGCGGCAAATATGACTATATGGTGAAATATTCCGCTCCTCCGAGCTCACAAATTGCTATGAAGGACATTGTCCCAACTAGATGGGGTGAACATTACGATGACAATTTCACTTTTGAAGAAGCCAGAGAAATACCAAATGACGAGGGTTGCTTTCTGTCAGCATACACTCCTCACCAGGATGCACAATTCTCTATTCAAAACATCATCCCGACTGCATGGGACGGCCTTTTTGAGCATCTTGCTCAGCCAGCAGAGATATCTCATCCTGGGCTCTCGTATCCAGCAGAGTATATCACTTATCCTGAAGGATCACCGGCTCATTTTCCCACTGTTGCACCCCAAAATTTGCCCTCTTTCTCCGTGCTATAAGTTATCAAAGACGTTTATTTCGTCGTTCAAAAATTAAAAAAGTAATGAAGAGTTTCTCATCTGAGTGTTTGAGTTTGTTAAGATCCAACCGAGGTTAATTGGATTGTATGTTGAGGTTTCTTTTATGCATTAAGTCAAATTCATCTTCAAAGATTGTTCAAGGTCTCAAGTTCAAGTATTCATCTCTAATCATTCATGAGATTTATATATTGCTTCGAAGATAATGGATACATGATTGATCTTGATTTATTTTCTTGTGGAAGTGAAAGATTCATTGTTCAATATTCAAAAGAAACTTCATGGGAATTTAAAGATCAATTTGAAAGAGATGATTACTTTGAGTAGTTGGAATTTGTCGTGTGGATTGAATAACGATTTGAAAACAATTTATTCATTCTTTCAAAAATATACACTATTATTCATCCAAAATTTCAAGTTCTCATTCAAAAGCCATTACAAAAATACTCAAATGTCCATACATACCAAGATCCAAATATTCATTACAGAACAAATTGAGGCCCATCACAAAAAACTACACAAAAATTGTTCTGGCATATTGTTTCTAATCCTAAGTTTCTATCAATGGTGTGCTTTCCTTATAACCTGCAGCATCTATGAAAACCAGGTTTCTCAACTTAACCGAACCAAAATCAAAGACCAAACCTTCACCTCCAAATCACATCAATTCTCGCACCATGGATCAGTCCCTGCAGCCAATGAAACTACACAATATCTCAGTATCAGAATAAACCGACTAGCAGCTATTTCACAAAAAAACCAACTGAACCATGAATAAAACTGATACAATTCTGCAGCAAAAGAGAGGACCGGGTTCAGAGTTTCGCCAATCAATAACAGAAAACTCACAACCGAAAACAACTCCTCAATCTCAAAAACTCTCTCCATTCATCTTCAACCTTTTTCTCGGAATTCATCTTCACCATAATCATCATCTCACCTTCATTCATCATCATCAATTCATCTTCACCAACAAGGATTGCAACAGAAAAGAGAAAAAGATTGAACTCACCGATAACAAACTTTGTAACAAACTTTCTCTCCAAGATTCAATCTCCTTGCAAAACCTTCATGTTCTGAACCTTCAATCATCGTCCTCTTCATCTCTATCCATCCTCCCGATAATCTTCATCACCTCACTTCAAGAATTCACGTCTTCGTGCGATCTTCGGCAATCTCCAATAATTCATCATCAGCGCTACAAATTTCTCCTGCATCATAACCGCGACGCATCTTCGTCCTCAACAACAATACGCAATCACAACAACGACATCAATACATAACAGGAGAAGGAGAAGAAGCGTGAATCAGAAAACAAGATCAAAGGATTAAAACGCGTTCAACATCGTACCTTCTCATCACTGATTCATCATTCGAGTCGCCGTCACATCATCTTCAATTGTTCATCCTTCCAGATTCGGAGATGAGGCAGGAGAGTGAGGCGGATAAACTCAAATTCACGGCGGAGGGAAGAGGAACGAAGTCGGAGAGATTGATAGAGTAAGGCTGGACGGCGGCGTTGGTGATTGGAGAAAGGAACCTTCGCCGCACCGTTCGCGTTTGGAGGAGGGAGGCTTGCTCAAAGCGTACGTGACTTTTTTCTACCCTAACCCCTTTTTCAATTTCAATCACGTGTTTAGAAATCTGAACATGGTTAATTAAGTAGAATAGGGTGATTAATGTGAGTTTAACATGTTTAATAATTGAATCAATAATCTGATGGATCAACACCCCTGGGCCCATACGAAAATGATGATCTTCACACCTCCATTAAGCCCGATGGATTTCCGGTTTTTTTGTGTGCTGTTTGAAAACTGAAAACCAAAAACAATATCCCTTGGGCCTTACACATCTATTTCACGCTGCACCTCCCATAGAGCCCACTCACTATCTCCATTTTTGGTCATGATGGAACTCAGCAACAAAAAAGTGATCCTGGGCCTATTTGTGTGGGCCTGCGCCTGTTTCCATAGGCTATACCTCCTGATTCAACAATAAACCCCCTTGTGCACATGTTTGTTTGTATTAGATTAAGTTTTTTTAGTTAGTTTAGTTTCTAATATTTTTAGCATATAAAATCAATCATTTGTTAGATTTTTAACATGATAAAAAATATAATAAAAACATGTAATATTTTCTTGTTAGAATTTAATTGTTTTGTTACATAATTTTGTTCTATTATTTCTTTGAGAAAATGCCATAAAAACCAATTTAATCTTGCTAGACTTTGTTTAGGATTTACTTAGAATTTAGTTTCTATTATTTTCTATGGCGGGTGCGTGCCTCCTTGTTATTACTGATTTGGTTGTTGAGATGTGTGAGGTACTTCGAGAGAGCCTTTGATTGTGATTCGACTTGCTTCGTGTTCCACTTTACTTGTGGGACACGAATTCGCTTCCGGTGCGATTGATTTGCATCGTGTTCCACTTTATTTGTGGGACACGAACGTATTTTCCGATCGATTCATTTGATCTCTCATTCATTGAGATGTATATTCCTGCATTGTCTGGCTTGTGTTCCCTTGCAGGTTGCTTATGTGGTTATGCTCGACGCGTACCATATGTCGCTCGTGATTGCTTTTCACAGTGATGCTTTCCGACTTTGCTTGATGCTGGCTTACGCGAAGTATTCCGGACTTCTCTTCTTACGCTTGCTAGCTCATTGCGGATTTGCTATCCGTTTAGTATTGTCTCCTTGTCCCTTTTATCGCTTTCTCGCATCATCCTTTAACATGAGAAGTAGGACCTAGACATGCATCTGGCCAAGCCCTCGAAAGAGGCTCTGTTTTTGTTGGTGTGTTTATATTTGTGCTTTGCGGCAGGGAGTCACAGTGTAATAAGTCCTATATGGCACTCCGTTAAGTCCTCATTAAAGGCATGCGGAAAGGGTTAGCAATCAACCCCCGCCTAGTCTCATCGAGTCTGTTCAGTATGCGCACGCTACGCGTTGCTCGCTTCTGAACCTGCACAAGATCTTGTTATCGAGTATGTCAGGAAAAGGGTTCATGCAGCCGGACCCCCGCCTTTCTTATAGCTCGCGTCGCTCGACGTTGATGCTCGGTGTACGCACGCACCGTTTTCCTTTATGATCCGTGACGGCTTGGTTGCTGAGAGGGGTCCGCCCTCTTGTCTATGGCCCGATCATTTTCTCGAGGTCTAATGCTTGGTTGACTTGGGTTGAGTTGCTCCCCTTGGCTATGGCGGGACCGCTTTTCTACCACTCGGTCAGTACCGTTGGTTTTGTTTGTTTTACGAGTGGATGCTCGTTTGTGTGCTCATTGTGTGCTTTCCCTTTTTCTCGTAGGTTGTTAGATTAGCATAGACTTGTACCCTTTGTATGATAACATTAGGTAGCAAGCTTTCCCCTCTAGCTTAGGTCTTCCTCATGCATTCTTTAAAACACAAACCACACTCTTTCATTTTCTTTTCTTAAGAGCTTGTTATTTCCGCTCCATTCCCAGCATAAGTCTCCAAAGGTCGAGCAGCGGAGTGTGAATGTAACTCGTTCACCTAAAAAACATAAAACAAATAGAAACTAGTTAGCCGAGCTACGGTAGCTCTGATTCTGCAAAACAGATACGTAGGCAGCGGGGTAGGGCCCGTGCGAGCACAATCCTTTATTTTCCCTACATTTTGCATGCATTTTAGTCCAGATTAGCGTAGATTTGTTACACACCCATAGATTTAGACACATGCGTGGATACCATCGAGTACGATGGGCGCGAGGGGTGCTAGCACCTTCCCCTCGCGTAACCGACTCCCTTACCCTCTTCTCTGGTCGTGAGACCGTTGTTTTGTTTTGTGGTTTGCTGGCATTCCCTTCCTTTTCAGGATAAATATGTTAGTGGCGACTCTGTTAATTTTCGCGGTAGCGACAGCTGGCGACTCTGCTGGGGACGTCTCGACCTGTTGCTGGTCCGGACTCAGCGAGTCGATCCTAGCGCTTGTGTGTTTATCTTTGGGTGTTTTTACTGCTTTGCATATTTATCTGTTTGCATTGCATTCTATGTGCGCTTTTACTTTTCTGCATCATATTCTGGACTGGCTGGATCTCTGTCTGTTGGGTGGGTGTTTCAAGAGGTAAAAGGCCCAATACCCAGGCTATGTGTGAACCATAGGAACCCTAGGATAGAGTGGGAGCATGGTTTGTCTCGAGGTGTACGTCTCGGGATGGATTATGTGACCACGAGCAAAGTAGTGGTTTCAAACGGAGGTATTATCGTCACCCGCTTCCGCGCTGTGATGATGCTTACCTTCGGGCGGACCGTATACTGCGTTTCATGACCTTACCTTGGCCTAGATTTTACCCGTGAGCGGGGCAGGAATCAATGATTATATAACAGGTACATTGTTGGTGACCGCTGTTCTTGTTCGTGGGTTACCGCTGTTCTTGTTCGAGTGTACTATTGGTTCCTGTTCGTGGGGTACTATGGTTCTTGTTCGAGTGGTAATCTATGTTCTATTCCAGTGTGTTGGTGAGTATATGTTCTGGTTCCGATGGTAACTTGTTCCGTTGGTGACTTGTGGTTTGTGTGGTGGTCCGAAACTATACCGAACCTTTGAACTTGTGTCGTGTAATTTCTCGACATCCCAGATATATCCAGTATTGTGGTTCCCACCACTTTGCATCATTGCATATTTACTTTCAAAAAAAAATGATGTACAAAAAATAACTAGCATACATGTTCCTTCCATTTCCAAGGAATCATATCTTTAAGCCTCGTGCCGAGCTTTTCCATCTCTTATTTGCTAAAAAAAATCAAAACACGAGGATTCCTTGGAAATTGAATGAACATGGCATTGCATTCATATCATGCATCTCATACATTTCATGCATAACAGGTGTTTAGGATCGAGGATCTCTTATTCAGACTTGATACTCTCACCAGACTCATATACTTGATTGGTTCTTATTGTATGTTCAAAGATCGGTCATGGAACTTTGTGGGACGATCAAGAGGAAAGTTCAGTTGTGGTTCTTTTCGAAGACTTATCTTATGCTCATTTGCTTCCATGCTTGCTTTATTTGCAACTGGTTAAGCTCCATACTGTCCGGATGTCTATAGATTCTCTGCTTGATGACGATGACACTAGGTGTGAGTTCTATTCTTGGGGCACCTGGTTATGATGTTAGGACCTGCAAGTTTTTGAAGTTGCTTGGGGCTCCCGCACGAGGGATAAGCAAGACATTGTCTATCTTGAGTATTGCACCATTTGCATTGCTCGAATCCCTAAAGCATTACAAATTTTGTGTGACTTCGCCAGAATTTTCTGCCAGACTGTAATCAGAAGTGTTCTACAAAGACGCCTCTCATTCTCAAGGTTCTACTTCATATCCCGAGTTACCTCTTCCCCTTGGATTTTCCTTATCAGTAGCTTTCGCTTGTCAACAGAGACAGAAAGAATATGAGAAACAAGCTGGCGAGGTCTCCATGCCTTGTGTCCAATTGCATTCTTGCTTGTTGGAATTTCAGTTGATTAAGGTTCGTGCTTTGGGTGTTTCTCACCACGGATAGCTCTCCTGATTCTGATGACAATAGTTGGTGTTTTCCATTCTCGGGGCACCTGATCCTAATGCCAAGCCTTACAAGGTGTTGAGGTACAAAAATTCTAGGACTTGCTCGACACAAAGATGTTTGAGTTTATTCATAATGGGTTTTACTGGTCAATCCCATGTCATCTGCCACAAGTAGAATCTTTGATCTTCCTTAAGGAGTAACTCATGAGAATCACTTGCAACTTGTACTTCCAGAGGCTTCCTTCACAACAGCTATTGTGTGTTCCAAGTAATGACTTTGAAAGCCAAGCGTCAGAGGTTATTGTTATTCGCTGATAGTGATACAAGTTTCCTCCATTCATGATGTTGTTTTCTGTTTCAGCAGCTATATTTAGGGCTCCCGACCGAGGGATAAGCAAGACTCCGAGTTCTTGAGTTCGCATAGTTGGCAACTCAAATCCCTAAAGCATTCACAAACTCCAATTACTGTTTTTTGGGGCTCCCGACCGAGGGATAAGCAAGACGCCTTGTATCTTGAGTTTGTGCACCACTGGCACAGCTCAAATCCCTAAAGTTGAGCACTTACAACTTCTGTATGACTTTGCTGAAATCTTCTTCCAGAAAGTGGTCTAAAGTGTTCTGACATAGTGCTTGGTGTGTTTTCCACTCTGGAGGCACTTGGTTATCTGATTGAAGGCTGTCAGTCATTCAGAGACAAGGTACAAGACCTGATTTACTCAAAGGCTATCACATTTGCACCTGAAGGCCAGAATTGAAGTTCTCCTTTGACTCAGCGGATCTTTTGAAGCAATAAGTCCATACGGAGAGAATCTCCTCAACATTGGAAATTCTTAAATCATCATGCATGTTCATGTTTAAGCTTTCTTGTTTTGTTCAATACTTTTGTATGCAAAACTTGTTTGTTTTTGAACTATAATAATAATGCATTGGATATGTTTGTCTTGAAAAAATCCATTCGCTTTTGCTCTTATATGTTTTCTTTGCTTGTGATACCTAACTCCTGTTAATAAAGCATGATAACTCTGAAGGGAGAATGATGAACATGAAACCAAAAAAACTCAAATGGTATGCTTTTGAGTAGAACCCTGTTGATGATGTACAGGCATTGTTTCAAATCCCCAAACACTGGAGATATAAGGGAGTGAAACCCTCGTTAACCCCTCTGAGCCTTCGAAGTAGGAGTTTCTTTTCTATAAAAAAACCCTTACATTTAACCCAGGGGCGGGTAGTGTTCAGTTAACCTGATCGAGCATTCAAAATTCATCAGGAGCACACATCTAAGGATACAACAATGGTTATCTTTCAAAAGATTGAGGAAAGTCAAATCCACAACGATTACCCCTCACCTCATGAGGTTGAGACATCATGATTATCCCTCACATCAGGAGGTCGAGACCAACATCAAAGTCGTTGTGGTTTATCCCTCACATCAAGAGGTCAAAATATGACGATACCACAATGGTAATTCTTCATCTATCAAAGACTCAGGCAGTCACAATTACTTCCAACAAATCACAGATTCAGGATCACACGACTTGTTCAAAAAAAAAGAATGAAAAAAAAAGAAAAGAAAGAGCCCGCTAAGTCAACGAATTGAAAACATGTGACTTAGGCAAAAGTCAGGGCATCCCGCTGGACATCCAACTCAAAATTCAAAAGAATTTGTCCAGACAAAATTTAGGGAAACAAAAAAGAAAGGAAAAGAGAAAGCAAAACAAGGATTACAAAATAAGAATCCTCAACAAAGAACAAAGTCGTGTGATCAGACACCAGAAACGAAAGGTAAAGTGATTGCCGTGTCCGGAAGACCTCATCAATTCCTCAACCATATCAAGTTCCTCTTGAAAGATGAATGCTCATGTCAAGTTAACTGAACATAGGACTGGAGAACATTATGAAGGGGTGGGCACCAAATAATTTGAGCCTAAAAATCCTTTTTTCTCAAACCGTGAACCTGACCACGTTACAACCCTGAAAAGTCCTAACTGAAGCATGGGTTAATTCGAAAGCAGACTATACATGAGAATACGGTAAACTGACTCCTAGGAGATCCGCTAAACGCTTGAGTTGGTATCACACCATCTTTTCTTTCATAAAAAAAATCGATGTTACGACATCCTTTCAAAAAGTTTCTTTAACTTCAAGACAAACATACTCTTTGCATTAGAATTATATTTCTCATAATAAACATTCTTTGCATATGAACAAATGCTTAACATCAGGAAAGTTTCCATCATGAACTTCAGATGAAAAGTTTTATCCTCCCGAAGGATAAGTTGTCTTCCGAACTCCGTTGAGTTGAAGCAATATTTCAAAGTTCGATCACCCTCAGGGGCACAAAAGCATTTGAATACTCTATCGAGTAAGTTTTCGATCAATCTGAGACAATCAAGTCAAGATTCGAAGAATCTCTCAAAGTGCTAAGCAATCAGGGGCACTCACCCAAGCATAGTTGAAGCTACCTCTAATATAGGTCAGACAGGGGCATGGTTCCAAAGTTCATGATACTGGGGCAAGTTGGCTATGATAGCACTAATCTCTTCAAAGTCCTTACGGGATGGGACAAAGCACTATGCATTGGCTGATCAGTGCATTTTGATGCGCATTCCTCTACGTTTGTACTTATACATTTCCATGGTTTGCTTGTCTTATTTTTTTATTTTATAATGTTTTTATATTTTAATTTATTTTTATTGTTATTTGATTTTCGTATTTAATTTTCAGCATTAGCAGTCTTCACGGAAACGATCATAACTGGAGTTTCAGGAGTCCGATTGAGGCGTTCTAATAATCGCCGGAAAGCTAAGAGAAAGAGCTACAATTCTTATGTTGGAGTTGAAGTCAGATTCGGAACGGATATTTTCCAGAATTTCGTTTGAAGCTGCAGCATTAGTTTTATTTAGTTTTGGGTCGATTAGTTTGGGCCTGAGTTATGTTTGTTTGACCCAGTTCGGTTATGACCCGAATTCTTGTCTCTCCCATTTTACCTAGGTCTGGCCGTATTGTTTACATTGACATTTTTGGAAGAGCTTGTACGTTTGATCATGAAGAACTAATTCCTAGAGGTTAATCTGCTGTAAACGGTTTCCGCCGATACTTTGAGGTTCTTATATTTTCCAATTAATCTATTTCCTTTCAATTCTAATCTTTGATATGTTGTTTGCTTAATTCGATATTATCCAAGGTTAGATTGATTTATTTCGATGGTTGCATGTTCCTATACTTTAATCGCGTTTGCTTAATCCGCGTATGTTTGTCGTGTTTGCTTAATTCACGATTGCTATATATAATCCGTTTGCTTAATTCGGGAATTAGGAACATACATCACATAATTTCAATTGCGCTTGTATAATTGTTTTTATAATCGAAAAGGGAATAGAATCCGCTTGTGAGTTGGAAATTATTTGGATCGATGATAAGTTAGGAAGCCAAAACAGTAGATTAATCATTTCAGCTTATTTTGATAATCACTTATTTTCACTATTTTGTTTAATCGAAATCTAAAACAAACCCCCCCTAAATCGATTTACCTTTGGTTAATAATCAACGAGAATCCTTGTGAGAACGATATTCGAGTCACTTGTCGCAATCTACGGTTTTATTCAAAATAACTCGTTTTGATCCGCGCGCGACAGCGGATCAAATTGGCGCCGTTTCCGGGGATTCTTGTGAATATTAACTGATATTATAGTCTTAGGTGTAGTGTTTGTGTGTTGAGGCCGTAGTTTCCTCACGGTTTTGGCCAATCCGCGTTTAGAATCGAAAATTTCAGTTTTTGGAAAAATTGTGTTCGATTGTAAAACATTTTTGCCTACGGGGAGCACAAAAATCGTGCGATCAATACTCCCTTACTCTAAAAGAGTAAGGGAATTCGACCCCAAATCTCCAAATTCATCGTTTTTCTATTTTTAATGAATTTTTTACTATTTTCATAGAGTCGAAAAAATCCAAAAAAAATCTCAAAATTCTTATTTGTCTTAATTAGATTAAATTTAGTGTTTTTATATTTTTATGAATTTATTTTAATCGTTTTTCTTCTTTCCATTTGTTTCTGCCTGTTTGGGACATAGTTGGTATTTTTGTGTTTGTTGATAACATGGCTGAACAAAGAACCTTAAGGCAGTTGGCTGCCCCTGATGCGAACTTATGCATTGAGTATCCTGATGTTGATTTACCTTTTGAATTGGAATATGGTTTAACACATTTGTTGCCTAGGTTTAATGGTTTTGCAGGTGAGGATCCGCATATGCATCTGAATGAATTTCAGGTTGTGTGCTCTGCACCTTCCGAACCTTCACTAGAGGATATTGTCAAACAAATGGCTGCAAATAATCTTCAGTATCAACAACACATAGATTCTACTCTCCAGACTTTGCAAACACAGATTGGACAGCTTGCAACTTTGATGAATGCCATGCAGCAAGCTCAAGGATCAAACCAACAATCCTTGGAAGAGCATTCTATTTTTCAAATAGAGTTGCCTTCTGAAACTGTTGATAATACTTTTACTGATTTGTTTGCAGATGATTTTCCATCATTGTCTGGTTTTGATGATGTTTACTCTTGTGATGTTTGTACTGACACTAAAATTTGCTCTGTTTGTGCTGAAATTGAGGTTGCCTTGCAAGTTGATATTCTTACTACAGATGAGGTTGTAAATGAAGTTGTTCATGTAGATGAAGCTCTCGACACCCCGGCTGCCCGGATCAAACCATCCATTGAACAACCACCTTCCCGGGAGCTGAAACCAATTCCTCAAAATCTTAAATATGCTTATTTAGAGATGAATGAAAAACTTCCGGTTATAATTTCTTCTAAACTTTATTTTGATCAAGAAAGTAAGTTTTTGCAGGTTTTAAAGAAGCATAACAAAGGAATTGGATGGACCTTGGATGACATTTATGATATTAGTTCGTCCATGTGTGTGCATAGGATCTCACTTGAAGATGCAGCAAAAGTAGTGAGGCAGCCCCATAACCTTTGGTTCCTTGATGTTGTGAAAGATGAGAGCACCTTCACGTGCCCATTTGACACTTTTACTTTTAGAAGAACATTCTTTGATCCTGGAATAAAAGGAGAAGGAGCTAAACCACTTTTTAAGGACGATGAGCATTACCGAAAGCTACTCCATGAGAGCTCCACTTTGGAAGAAGAGAATATAGAAGACCTCTCTTTGGGAAAGGCAGCTTATGTGATCACTTATCCCCCTTGACTACTCGGGTGTGTTCTTTCCTTTCTCTCACTCTTATTTTATATTAATGTTCTTTCATTGAGGACAATGTATGTCTTAAGTGTGGGGGAGAGAATCATTTATTTGTTTTGTTTTTTTTCAATTTTTTTTGTTTTTGTTTTAATTTCAACCAATAAAAAATGCATCTTCTTGAAAGTTTTAGGCTATAGACTGATTTGAGTCGAGTTTGCGGAGACGTGGGAAAAATTCACAAGATCGGTATCGTTCTAACACCGTAAGTCTCCTGCATATGGAAATCGATTTGAATTTTTTATTATGTTTTAGCCTTAAATTCTCATTCTCTGACAGCTCTTGAGTAGTTTATTTCAGCAGTCGGCACCATCTCTCACACACTTTACGCAAGAAGCCGATGAATATAAGTGAATGTTCCGAAAAGAAAAGAAAAAAAGAGAAAAGAAAAAGGTAATACACCTTCTAAGTTTGGTGATCCTCACCCGGTCACTTAACCCAACGGTTGTGTAATCTTCAAAAAAAAAAGTTTTCAAAACTCTTTGTTAGTTGGTTCAGCGGTTTCTGGTGCTGAACTTGGTAGGGCGGATTACGGTCCGATCCCCCGCAACAACATCTGAGTAAGCAAAGGGTTATGCCACGCAAGTACCGGAACCCTGTGCAAAAGGATCAGAGTCACTAACCGCTCGTCCTGCTATAAGTGTGTGGAGATAACGTGCTTAATGTGATTGCGCTTGAATGAAAAAGAGCAAAAAGGATGAGTAAGTTAGGCTATGGTATAATAATATGATTTGAATTGGTTTGTGTATTTAGGAGGCTTATGTCTGCATATCTGTGGTTAGTGTTCTTACGATGTCCTTAGTGTGCAAGATTAGTACCTGTCGATGCAAACTTACCGGAAGAAGATTGGTAGCCTAGGATGAGTAACTATTGATGTATTTCTACTTTCTTTGTTTTGTTTTTCATTTTGCTCGGAGTGCAAAAGTTCAAGTGTGGGGGAATTTGATCAGTGCATTTTGATGCGCATTCCTCTACGTTTGTACTTATACATTTCCATGGTTTGCTTGTCTTATTTTTTTATTTTATAATGTTTTTATATTTTAATTTATTTTTATTGTTATTTGATTTTCGTATTTAATTTTCAGCATTAGCAGTCTTCACGGAAACGATCATAACTGGAGTTTCAGGAGTCCGATTGAGGCGTTCTAATAATCGCCGGAAAGCTAAGAGAAAGAGCTACAATTCTTATGTTGGAGTTGAAGTCAGATTCGGAACGGATATTTTCCAGAATTTCGTTTGAAGCTGCAGCATTAGTTTTATTTAGTTTTGGGTCGATTAGTTTGGGCCTGAGTTATGTTTGTTTGACCCAGTTCGGTTATGACCCGAATTCTTGTCTCTCCCATTTTACCTAGGTCTGGCCGTATTGTTTACATTGACATTTTTGGAAGAGCTTGTACGTTTGATCATGAAGAACTAATTCCTAGAGGTTAATCTGCTGTAAACGGTTTCCGCCGATACTTTGAGGTTCTTATATTTTCCAATTAATCTATTTCCTTTCAATTCTAATCTTTGATATGTTGTTTGCTTAATTCGATATTATCCAAGGTTAGATTGATTTATTTCGATGGTTGCATGTTCCTATACTTTAATCGCGTTTGCTTAATCCGCGTATGTTTGTCGTGTTTGCTTAATTCACGATTGCTATATATAATCCGTTTGCTTAATTCGGGAATTAGGAACATACATCACATAATTTCAATTGCGCTTGTATAATTGTTTTTATAATCGAAAAGGGAATAGAATCCGCTTGTGAGTTGGAAATTATTTGGATCGATGATAAGTTAGGAAGCCAAAACAGTAGATTAATCATTTCAGCTTATTTTGATAATCACTTATTTTCACTATTTTGTTTAATCGAAATCTAAAACAAACCCCCCCTAAATCGATTTACCTTTGGTTAATAATCAACGAGAATCCTTGTGAGAACGATATTCGAGTTGTCGTTACCGCTAAACTACCATTTTACAAAATACTCGTTTTTGATCTGCGCGCGACAGTGGATCATTGGCATTTTATTCTCACCAGGAGGTGTTCAGTTTAAAGTTCAGGTGTGAGCTAAACAACTTATGAACTTGAGAACCATCAAGGCGTCATCCTCAGCAGTTAGAAGCTGAAATTCAAATACTTATTGGCATTCTTACAATCAAGGCGAATATTCAGAACACTGTGAAATCCAATGCATGTTTGGTCCCTTTGAAGTCAATACTTGCTTGACCCATTAAGCCCACTTCCTGGTGGCATTCTCCTGGAAAAACCAATGCATGTTTGATGCTCCGGCCGATACTTGTTTGGCGTTCTAATCACTACTTTCCTGTCAACTCATTGAATCCGTTGCCTGTTTGGAAAGCTTCAAAGCTCAGTTGTCTGACAAGCTTTTGCTATTGCATTTTCCCATTGTGGGTGAGCATTACTATCCTCTACGGTGTGAGGAAATCCCAAAGATGTCATGCTATATCCTGGGGCATTTTCATCTGTATATCTCGCGGGTACATCCTTTCGAGTACACCATGTCACCACAATGGCGGATCTAGCCAAGTGAGAGATTCTCATTCCCCAGTTGAGTATATCTAGATGAGGTTTTCTTTGTTCCAAGATCCTCATCTCCTCAACAAAGCACATCTCAATGCAATTTCCGTGCTTCAGAAGCCTTATTCCCGGCGGAATACTTTCTCCCCAGTTGAGTCATGATAGAATGGTATCCGATTCCCCAGCAAGCTCTTAATGAGGTTCCTTGCCCGAATGCCTCATGTTCCTCAGTAGAGCGCTTCTCTCTCCAACAGATTGACCTGTTTTCCCCAAGAGAGTCATCTTATTCCCCAGTGGAGTTGCCTTAATAAAAGGTTCTTATGTCAAGTTCCTTATCCCCAGCGGATCTCTCATCTCCTCAATGGATTGTTATGCAGAAGTATTCGTCTTCCCCACTGAGTTTCTTTCCTCAGCAAAGATTCACATGCATCCTCAGCAAGATTTGTTCTCATCTAGGACTTCCCCAGCGGAATGCGTCCTATACAAGCAAGTTGGTCACTCCCCATCAGAGTTGTCTCTATGACTTCCTCTTATCTCCACATCCCTAGAGTGTCGAGAATTTGCTTCTCCAGTGAAGTTTCCAGGGTATTCCCCAAGCAAGTAAGTGGGATGTTCTTATCTTCAAGCAAGATTTATTCCCCAACTAGAGCTCGCATCCAGATTTGATCATCTCCAGGAGATTTCTGATCCATCTTTGTCAGCTCGCAATGGTGACCCTTAGTCACTTATCTTGTCCTCCCCGCAGAGTTCCATACTCTCTCTAGGACTTCTTCAGCAATTCAGTGCTCATCCGTTGTCTTCCCAAGCAACGTTCGAATCATGCATCATTCGCATTGCATTCTCTAAGCGTGTAGCATTTCAATTCTCGGAATACTACTCCATAAAACATTCATACATGCATCATGCATTAATCATATCATATCTGTCTCTTTCTGCAGGAAAATTATCCAGATTCAAATGCTCCCTAGAGAGCAATATTCGCCTAGTCATTACAGGCGCTTATCCTGATGTTTTGAATCAGACGAGGATTGTTCTACTTATTTTCTGGCATAGCTCAGATCAGTTCAAAGAGGTTCCTATTCCCGATGCCCCCAGATCGGTGGAAGATATTTGTTCCCATTCCTGATAAATCAGACTTTCAGTTGAAGGAACCGCCTCCGGATCTCCCAAGATCTTCCGAAGGAGCAAGCCCTCTGATACATCAGATCAGTTGGAAATATCTACTCCCTGACGATTTAGTTCGTTCAGAAGAAGAAACTCGTTTGCCCAGTCCTGATGCTTAACCATCAGTTGAGGACGTTTTCTTTACCCGGCGTACACAGTTCGGAAGAAACATCTGTTCCTATCCTAATATCCAGTTTTAGATTAGTTGAAGGAACCGCCTCCGGATCTCCCGTGATCTTACTAAGGAGCAAGCCACTGATATCCTCAGATCAGATGGAGATGTTTGCCTGATTGACTTTTTCATTCAGATGAAGATTGTCCTACTTATTTTCTGGCATCATGTCCAGATCAGTTTAAAGGCATTCTTTCCCCGGCGTACACAGTTCGGAAGAGATATTGTTCCTATCCTGATTTCCAGTTCAGTTGAAGGAACCGCCTCCGGATCCCCGTGGTCTTACGAAGGAGCTAGCCGCTAATTCCCAGATTAGTAAGAATATCTACCTGATGATTTAATTGCATCAGAAGAGATGTCTGCCCAGATTCCCAGATCATGATTCCCAGATCAGAGATACCTATTACCCGTTGATGTCCGATTCAACCGATGTATCTCCTTCGATTCCCAGATCGACCTAAGACATCTATCCCGATGCAAGTTCGGAGACATCTGCTACGTCTGATGCCCAGATCAGTCGAGATGTTCCTTCTCTTGATAACCAGATCATTTGAAGTGTTTCCCCTGCCTGTGGGTGCCCGTTCCTCCTTTTTTACAAGTTGGAGCATATTTATTATCCAGGTCAATTGAAGTTTTTTCTCCTCGCCTGCGGGGTGGTACATTCCTTCTTCATGCAAGATGGAATCTTCTATTGATCAAGAGCGCAAATTTTCGAGTTCATTCTGGTATTCAATCTCCTTCCACCTCAACGGTTCGAAACTTTCGTTTCTCACTCGTCAGGTTCAAGAAGTTTGAATAGGGGCAGCTGTTGCACCCCAAAATTTGCCCTCTTTCTCCGTGCTATAAGTTATCAAAGACGTTTATTTCGTCGTTCAAAAATTAAAAAAGTAATGAAGAGTTTCTCATCTGAGTGTTTGAGTTTGTTAAGATCCAACCGAGGTTAATTGGATTGTATGTTGAGGTTGCTTTTATGCATTAAGTCAAATTCATCTTCAAAGATTGTTCAAGGTCTCAAGTTCAAGTATTCATCTCTAATCATTCATGAGATTTATATATTGCTTCGAAGATAATGGATACATGATTGATCTTGATTTATTTTCTTGTGGAAGTGAAAGATTCATTGTTCAATATTCAAAAGAAACTTCATGGGAATTTAAAGATCAATTTGAAAGAGATGATTACTTTGAGTAGTTGGAATTTGTCGTGTGGATTGAATAACAATTTGAAAACAATTTATTCATTCTTTCAAAAATATACACTATTATTCATCCAAAAATTCAAGTTCTCATTCAAAAGCCATTACAAAAATACTCAAATGTCCATACATACCAAGATCCAAATATTCATTACAGAACAAATTGAGGCCCATCACAAAAAACTACACAAAAATTATTCTGGCATATTGTTTCTAATCCTAAGTTTCTATCAATGGTGTGCTTTCCTTATAACCTGCAGCATCTATGAAAACCAGGTTTCTCAACTTAACCGAACCAAAATCAAAGACCAAACCTTCACCTCCAAATCACATCAATTCTCGCACCATGGATCAGTCCCTGCAGCCAATGAAACTACACAATATCTCAGTATCAGAATAAACCGACTAGCAGCTATTTCACAAAAAAACCAACTGAACCATGAATAAAACTGATACAATTCTGCAGCAAAAGAGAGGACCGGGTTCAGAGTTTCGCCAATCAATAACAGAAAACTCACAACCGAAAACAACTCCTCAATCTCAGAAACTCTCTCCATTCATCTTCAACCTTTTTCTCGGAATTCATCTTCACCATAATCATCATCTCACCTTCATTCATCATCATCAATTCATCTTCACCAACAAGGATTGCAACAGAAAAGAGAAAAAGATTGAACTCACCGATAACAAACTTTGTAACAAACTTTCTCTCCAAGATTCAATCTCCTTGCAAAACCTTCATGTTCCGAACCTTCAATCATCGTCCTCTTCATCTCTATCCATCCTCCCGATAATCTTCATCACCTCACTTCAAGAATTCACGTCTTCGTGCGATCTTCGGCAATCTCTAATAATTCATCATCAGCGCTACAAATTTCTCCTGCATCATAACCGCGACGCATCTTCGTCCTCAACAACAATACGCAATCACAACAACGACATCAATACATAACAGGAGAAGGAGAAGAAGCGTGAATCAGAAAACAAGATCAAAGGATTAAAACGCGTTCAACATCGTACCTTCTCATCACTGATTCATCATTCGAGTCGCCGTCACATCATCTTCAATTGTTCATCCTTCCAGATTCGGAGATGAGGCAGGAGAGTGAGGCGGATAAACTCAAATTCACGGCGGAGGGAAGAGGAACGAAGTCGGAGAGATTGATAGAGTAAGGTTGGACGGCGGCGTTGGTGATCGGAGAAAGGAACCTTCGCCGCACCGTTCGCGTTTGGAGGAGGGAGGCTTGCTCAAAGCGTACGTGACTTTTTTCTACCCTAACCCCTTTTTCAATTTCAATCACGTGTTTAGAAATCTGAACATGGTTAATTAAGTAGAATAGGGTGATTAATGTGAGTTTAACATGTTTAATAATTGAATCAATAATCTGATGGATCAACACCCCTGGGCCCATACGAAAATGATGATCTTCACACCTCCATTAAGCCCGATGGATTTCCGGTTTTTTTGTGTGCTGTTTGAAAACTGAAAACCAAAAACAATATCCCTTGGGCCTTACACATCTATTTCACGCTGCACCTCCCATAGAGCCCACTCACTATCTCCATTTTTGGTCATGATGGAACTCAGCAACAAAAAAGTGATCCTGGGCCTATTTGTGTGGGCCTGCGCCTGTTTCCATAGGCTATACCTCCTGATTCAACAATAAACCCCCTTGTGCACATGTTTGTTTGTATTAGATTAAGTTTTTTTAGTTAGTTTAGTTTCTAATATTTTTAGCATATAAAATCAATCATTTGTTAGATTTTTAACATGATAAAAAATATAATAAAAACATGTAATATTTTCTTGTTAGAATTTAATTGTTTTGTTACATAATTTTGTTCTATTATTTCTTTGAGAAAATGCCATAAAAACCAATTTAATCTTGCTAGACTTTGTTTAGGATTTACTTAGAATTTAGTTTCTATTATTTTCTATGGCGGGTGCGTGCCTCCTTGTTATTACTGATTTGGTTGTTGAGATGTGCGAGGTACTTCGAGAGAGCCTTTGATTGTGATTCGACTTGCTTCGTGTTCCACTTTACTTGTGGGACACGAATTCGCTTCCGGTGCGATTGATTTGCATCGTGTTCCACTTTATTTGTGGGACACGAACGTATTTTCCGATCGATTCATTTGATCTCTCATTCATTGAGATGTATATTCCTGCATTGTCTGGCTTGTGTTCCCTTGCAGGTTGCTTATGTGGTTATGCTCGACGCGTACCATATGTCGCTCGTGATTGCTTTTCACAGTGATGCTTTCCGACTTTGCTTGATGCTGGCTTACACGAAGTATTCCGGACTTCTCTACTTACGCTTGCTAGCTCATTGCGGATTTGCTATCCGTTTAGTATTGTCTCCTTGTCCCTTTTATCGCTTTCTCGCATCATCCTTTAACATGAGAAGTAGGACCTAGACATGCATCTGGCCAAGCCCTCGAAAGAGGCTCTGTTTTTGTTGGTGTGTTTATATTTGTGCTTTGCGGCAGGGAGTCACGGTGTAATAAGTCCTATATGGCACTCCGTTAAGTCCTCATTAAAGGCATGCGGAAAGGGTTAGCAATCAACCCCCGCCTAGTCTCATCGAGTCTGTTCAGTATGCGCACGCTACGCGTTGCTCGCTTCTGAACCTGCACAAGATCTTGTTATCGAGTATGTCAGGAAAAGGATTCATGCAGCCGGACCCCCGCCTTTCTTATAGCTCGCGTCGCTCGACGTTGATGCTCGGTGTACGCACGCACCGTTTTCCTTTATGATCCGTGACGGCTTGGTTGCTGAGAGGGGTCCTCCCTCTTGTCTATGGCCTGATCATTTTCTCGAGGTCTAATGCTTGGTTGACTTGGGTTGAGTTGCTCCCCTTGGCTATGGCGGGACCGCTTTTCTACCACTCGGTCAGTACCGTTGGTTTTGTTTGTTTTACGAGTGGATGCTCGTTTGTGTGCTCATTGTGTGCTTTCCCTTTTTCTCGTAGGTTGTTAGATTAGCATAGACTTGTACCCTTTGTATGATAACATTAGGTAGCAAGCTTTCCCCTCTAGCTTAGGTCTTCCTCATGCATTCTTTAAAACACAAACCACACTCTTTCATTTTCTTTTCTTAAGAGCTTGTTATTTCCGCTCCATTCCCAGCATAAGTCTCCAAAGGTCGAGCAACGGAGTGTGAATGTAACTCGTTCACCTAAAAAACACAAAACAAATAGAAACTAGTTAGCCGAGCTACGGTAGCTCTGATTCTGCAAAACAGATACGTAGGCAGCGGGGTAGGGCCCGTGCGAGCACAATCCTTTATTTTCCCTACATTTTGCATGCATTTTAGTCCAGATTAGCGTAGATTTGTTACACACCCATAGATTTAGACACATGCGTGGATACCATCGAGTACGATGGGCGCGAGGGGTGCTAGCACCTTCCCCTCGCGTAACCGACTCCCTTACCCTCTTCTCTGGTCGTGAGACCGTTGTTTTGTTTTGTGGTTTGCTGGCATTCCCTTCCTTTTCAGGATAAATATGTTAGTGGCGACTCTGTTAATTTTCGCGGTAGCGACACCCACTAATGAAATAAATGCTGTGGAAGATGAAGAAGACAACTGCAACTAGAACAGCTGGATACTCCCTGCTCACAACAGTGGATTGAACAACTGGAAAGCTGAGGATGTGATCTCCTTTGACCAGGAGTAAATGCCATTTCCTGTTTTCCTTGTGTATATTGTGCAAAGATAAAAATGGTTCCTGAACAATCGAACCATGAGCCTGAAAGCCGTGTGCCTTGCCCAAAATTTGCCCGCATCTTTTTTCAAGAAAACTCCAATCTGAAAATTAAGAGTCTCATATAATCATGGATTTCCATTTCAACAAATATCCTGACATATGAAATACTTAGTTTTTAGAATTTTTCTTATACAGTAATTTGGCTTGCAGTTGAATTTATTCTTACGCAAATGCCAAATACTGTTTATTACTTCACACATGCTATTTATTTATTAACAGATAAATAGTACTGACACAATTGATACAGAGTTAAATCTTTTTTGCAGGCGCAGAATCAGGAAACTCAGATTGTACTGGTAACAAGTAGATTATTATTATCTTTTGTTTCCCACTAATTTTTGTACTATATTCCATTATTTTCAAAAATCTTTTCAAATCTCTTTTTCAAAAATCAAATCCTAACTTTATTCTCTACATCTCTCTTTTTCCCAACACTATCATACACTTTCTTTCAAATCTTACTTCCACTCAAATTTTCCTTTTGTACGGAATCACATCATTCCCCAACGTCTCTATCCTTCTTTCCATTCTATGAATACCTCTCATTTTTTCATAAAAATCTCACATCAAATTCTAATTCATCTCTCAAATTTCTACTTTATAATCCATCCTTTCTTCTTCCCTGACAAAATGGCGAAGCGGTGGGAAACGTGTTTTCTTATGGTCATCACCATTGCTACGGTGATCATGTCTTTCTTCTGTCTACATAGCCCGGAACACTGTGGACCTGGGATGCTTATGCTCCCAATCATCTACATGTTACTATTTGTAGCATGGGTTATCAATCGTCATTCTTAAAATTTGCCGTATTTCTTATTTCTTAAATGTACCGTTTATTCGTCGTACTGTTCAATATAGTATGTAATATTTGTACTGTCAGTATTAAATGTTGTACTATTTGTCATAATATTGCTTAATTACTCAGATAATATTTTGTGTGTTTTCTGCCAGTCAAATATTCATTTTTCTGTGCATTAAATGATTTTCAGGGTTATTATCGGTAATTTTGCCCGCATATAGTAAATATTAGTTATTTATTATGTATGTGTTTTTTTAACCAGTCATGTAAATAAACTTTCATTTTTCACATAAAACAACAAAAACAACAAAAAATAAAATTAACTTTGACTGTTGATTTTTCACTCTAACTGCTACGTCAATATCTGAACAGTCAGTCGACGGTCAAACTGCTGGCAGTACAATTCTCAGTGTTTTGTACCATCAATCAAATCAATATTTTACAATTCAAAATTCCAAGATTTTTATTCTAGAAGTCTTCTGAATATCACGCGATTAGCAGAGACTCAACACTGCACAAAAATCAGGTACGCTTAACTGTCTCCTACACAAACAGTCTCTGACTAGGGTTTTCTTGTTTTTACAGGAGAAACAAATTTTTGAGACCTCAAATGGATTTCATGCACATCCATATATCTCAAAGTACCATCATACAAATTTTCAAACTTCAATTCACTCAGACGCACCGTCAGCAGCTCAAATAGTCAACAGACGACCCGTTTGACCAAAAAGTCAACAGACAGTCAAAAATGAAATTTTTTGTCAAAGTCCATATTTTGTCAAAGGATTCATCATTTGATCATTGGATGATCATAATTCATCAAGGAAAGATCAAAAATCAACAAAACCCTAAGATTCAAAATTAGGGTTTTTGCCTGAAAAGTCAACTCAACTTTGACTGATCATAACTCTCTCATCCTTCATCCAAAAAATTCAAACCAAAGCTCATTTTGAAGGAAATTCAATTATCTTTCAAATGCAATTGGTCCTATGTTCATTGCATTCACCATTTGAAAAATATGACCAAAGACATTACAAGTCATTTTCAAAGTCAACAAAAAGACACTTTTTTCAAAAGGACACACAAGGAGCATCAAAAATCATTTTGACATGAGACCAAAGACATTGGTTAGAGGACTCTTTGAGGTTTCCAAAAAGTGCAAGAACTACTTCAAATAACAAAAATTGAGGGATTTACACCTTGTTGAAGTTGGCTAAATTTTGGAAAATGCATGAAACCAACATTGCTCAAAAATGCATTTTTTCCAAATGGGGCCAAGTTTTCATGGTTCAAACATGTTTACCATGATATTATGGGCCTCCCACGACCAAGACAAGGCCCACACCATTTTTATCCATTTTTTGCTTAATTTTATCTTATTTTAAGATTAAATAAAAAGGAAAATGGATGGATAATGGATAGCTAACAATCTAAGCATGAGTCACCCAAGGAATCTCTGATTTTCTGCAGAGGATTGAAGCACAAGGCAAGAGAAGTAAAGGAGAGCAAGACTTGGTCAAATATTCAAAGATTTTTAATATTTAAAAATCAAACTTTCAACCAAGCAATGAATGCTTCTTAGCTTCACTTCCAAGCAGCTCTTGGCCTATAAATGAAGCTGGATACATCAACAACAAGACACACACGAAATATAGCAAGAGAGATAGCCATCAACTTCACAAAATTCTCAAAAAATCTCCAAACTTTGTAATTTTCATTTTCATATTTCCAATCAATATCAATACAAAACAATCATTCAAATCATCTTCAGAGATCATATAGAGTAAGAATGAACCCTTAAAATGGTCTCATGAGAGTCGTAAAACGTGCATAAGTGTTCTTCATATTCATACATAAGTGATTTTCGTTTTCCTATATTTAATCAACCTCCATGTAATCTAATCATTCTAATAAGCTCATGAGGTCCTATAGAGCAGGTCTGGGCTTTAACATATTGGTTTCCACGTGAAAATTGCTCAATACCATTGATGAGTGTTCATGCATGTTCAAACTTTAATCTCTTCGAATCCTTAGCTACAGCCCTCAAATAGAAAAACTAACGCCACCATCGTGTTCAGGAGGACATTTTAAGTCGATCTGGGTCCCTTTTGTTTTTGTTAATAGCTGTTTTTGTAGGTTTTCAAATGCATGGAAATCTGAAAGAAAATCCGCAGGAAAATCCGCAGGTAAGTCTGCAAGAAAATCCGCAGGTACCAAGGAGGAAGATGATGAATAGTGACTTTGAATCTTTGACCAGCACGCGTAGCAGATTCTTGTCCTCTCATTCGTTGGTCAGCCAGCGTGGGTCCCAGCGTGGACTTTGAATATCTGAATGATCACATGTTCTAATTTCCATGTGGCTATGATGCAACCTCTTCCCACAGCCCTTGGATCATCTCATAATCTCATCCAACGTTCCAAAACACGCAGCCACACCATGTTCCCTCATAAATCATCACACCTGATTACTATCTTTTATTTTCTATTTTATTTTAATTTCTTTGCAAAATTAACTAAAAATAGTTTTAAAAATCCAAAAAATATACAAAAAATATTTTTAAGTTGCTAAAATAATATATTATTTTCTAAACTAAAAATATTTTATTTTTCTTCATAATTTCAATATTTTGCATAATTAATTAGTATATATTTATATATTTGCTTTTTAATTATCTTAACCAATCAAAAAATCATAAAAAAAATTGTTCTTCATATTAAATATTGTTTATATATTATAGACTAATTTTATACATATTTTGAATAATTTTCTCTTTAAGTTTTAATTATTTGTATAATTATTTGTATAATTATGTTTTAATTAACTTAATAAATTTCAAATCGATTTCCAAAATTCCAAAAAATTAGTTTTGTTTTAAAATTAATTGACAAATATTTTGTACATATTTTAAACTTAATTTATAGGTTTAAATCTATCTTCATCTTTTTTCTTCATTTTAATTTAATTAATCATGCATTAATTATAATTAAAATCAATCATAAAAAATCCAAAAACATGTCTTTTATTTTTCTTGCAATTTAAATTCCTAGATAAATGTATAGGATGTCAAATTCATGTAAATAGGCTTAGTTTACATTTCCTGCACAATCGATGTAATAGCGTAGATTTACTTTCCGCACTTTACATTTCCGCATTTTAATTTCCAGCATATATAAACTGCGTGTATGTCAAAGATAAAATTGAACCGTTAGATCACTAACTTCAAAGATAAAAATATCTGAATACAAACACAATCACACTTGCACCTCTTAAGGTAATCCCTTCTCATTCTTTTCAAAATCAAAGTCAAAATTCTACTGTTTCGAGTACAAAATCAAATCTTTTGTTTACATCCGGTGAAAGGATAGATTTTTAAAGGAAATAGGATAAAGACCTTACAACTCAGGGTAGACCTCCTAGTTTGCTTGCTCAAATCAAAACAAACAAAATTCTGATACACTGTTGTTTTTTTAAAACTTTCCAAAAAGACAATACTTTGTATACATCCAAACAAGGATCATTACGAAGTTAACGTTCTTTTCAAAACATCTTTCGAAAGATAAACAAACATTTTGTATACATCCGCACAAGGATCATTACAAATTCAATTTACAAAGGTATTTGAAACCACATATGAGCATTCTAAAGTAATTGAAAAGTGATTGAAAAATAAGTGAGCTAAGCAAACTTAAGAGCCCATGGATAACCATGGATACAAAGGGTGCTAACACCTTCCCTTTGTATAACCTACCCCCTTACCCAGAATTTTCTTAAAGGTCTTTTTTCTGTTTCTTTTATAAACCTTTCCTTAATTGGATAAAATAAAAGGTCGGTGGCGACTCTGTGAATTTTCAAAAATGCGAAAGCATAAGCGATAAAAAAGAGTCAGTTCACGTATCTCTCCCGCTCAGAGGTATGGCCCGAAAAACGGAGGTCCACAAATCCTATTAGGTACCAAACGGTCATTATATGATTACTTTTCCTAGTTATCTGTATGGGAAGTCTCTCCTTAAAGTTGGAGTTTAATTATGTGGTGTCCACACATGATGGATCATGTGCTTGGGGCATGATGATCATTCACTACCCTGGTTATTGTGGTCAATTCTATGAGTAGGTGCATAAGGAAGGCATCTAACACCTCAAAAGTCAGACAGAAGGTCTAGACATGGTGCATATGAGCAGAAGGTCCTTGAGGTGCGAAATATGCACTTTATTGCATGTATCTTTTGATCTGGTCGTGAAGATTGATCAGTTATTGTATGCTCTAGCATGATTCTTCATTGTTCTTACAAGATTTATGTATGGATTACTATGGGTGTTGTCTCCAGGACCATAGTAATTGGTGAAATCCACACGAGTAAGACCGATGTCTAAATTGATATTGAAACATCATCTCAATGGTTTGCTTCTTCAGAAAATGGAGTTGTTCTAAAGTTCATGGCGGAGTATGAAGATAAGTCACTTGCCTAATATGGCATAGTGTTGTTATGAAGATCTGTCATGTATGTTGGTCATGATGAAGAATCCTCTTGTACTAATAGTGTACTGAAGAAGGATGTCAGACCTTGTGTTGTATCATGTGTGTGGAGGTAGTCTTATCAGCTGATTGTATCTCCAAGAGAAACTGTGAAGAAAAGAACATGAGAAAAAGTTCTTTTGATAAAGGCGTGCACGTGTCTGATTGTAAATACTTTGACGGAAGCTGGATATTTGTCTGATGTGTTCATGCATACTTGTTGTCTGAACATTATGATTTAGAAAGGTTATAAGAGTTTTTTCCATGGTTCCCCAGTGTATGGTAGCTGATTAGAGTGTGATCGTTTAAGTTCTCCCTGAGTGAAAGAACCCGTGAAGATTAATATGTTCTATTAATGGAGGTTCCAGAACCAAATAATGATGCAACATCATTGTTAATGGTTACTTGTTGAAGGTCTAAGGGATGATTCACCAAGATTGCTTCAGGATATGCTGGTCTATGGTTATATCTTGGAAAACTAACAATCGTTGTTGTATGATACGTATGTATCTCTTGTAAAGGCGTGTGTTTTGAGCACTATGGTCGTTCTCTCCAGAACCATAGTATATGATCATGAATAGTGATCAAGAACAATAACTGGAGAGATGTTGAAATATCACTCATGTGAACCTTCTTTAGAGAAGGAGGGTGTGTTTAAAGGACTCGCTTGTATCTACATCGCTAATAGGAGCAAAGGAAGGACATCAGATAAAAGGATATGATATGTATGACAACAAGGTGGTGATTTTGCCTACTACAAGATAAAAGTGTGTCAGTCTGAAACTTGTGAAGCAAGAAAACTATATGTGTCGATCAACTATGTCTTTATTAAGCGAAGAAGTATGGGTGCTTAAAGGTTGCTCGAGGGAAGATTTGTGAGCATGGCATTGGAGTGATCATCTATTAACTCTGGGATGTTTTCCTCTATCAATCCTTTAGCCTACAAAATGGAAGACTTGTTAAAAAGATTTGTAAAATGTTCCTCAATATGATTTTCTAAAGTCCTTTAATCAGTCCCCACTTTTTGATAAATTCTTAAAGCAGATATTAATTTAGCTTTTCTTCTGATTTTTGCATAAGTGTGAAAATATTTGGTGTTTCTTCATCAATAACGGTGGTGGTAAGTTAAGGAGTGACACACTTTAAATCTCAGCACCAACAATATACCATGCATGTTAATCAAAAGTATGATTAAGAAAATATTATGTTTCATTAATAGTACCATACAAATTGTTATTCACCTTGAACTAAATTACTTTCCAGTTCATGAGTCATGGACAAAGGTTGCATTTGATCACTCTTATAATTCTGACCATCTAAGTTTCTATTGCGCCTTTCTGATTCCCTATATTTTCCTCTAACCTCTTTTTGAACTGATTGTTTACAACCATGTTTAACAGTGCTGCATTTCAAACCCGGACTTCTAGCTGAGGAAGAATAAAAAAAAACATCAATGCTGCAACTTTATCCCAACATACTAGTATTTGTATATACAGACATGAGAACACATAGCTAAAGCAAACTTGCTTTTCTCTGACTTCACATTACGCAATCCAATAGAATTTCCTATAGACATTACACAATTGTGACTGACTTCACATTAAAGACATCAGTTGTAGAAAAATTACCTTTGCTAATGGAATATTTATAAGAAGAATTGTGCAGTATTACCATAAGGCGTTGTAACTGAACCTGCAACATCTAAATACATTGATAGAAGTAGCCACTATAGTAGAAGTAGTTTTGTAACCAGCTACAAGCAAAACCAACATAAAATCAACTAATTCCTCAAATGATAATTGTTTACCTGATACCAACAAATCTCCAAGCAAGACATTCTTTTTATCTTTTAAAAACCATTCAATTAAAATCCCAGTCCATTCATCTGGATCAAAACTCAGCAAATGTTTCATTCTCAGCTCAAATTTTATCTCAACAAAACAAATATTTATCATATTTAGTATACATGTATTAAAAGAGAAAAGAAAACAATCATAATGCTTTGTTGAGTTCATAAAAACCACAACTTTGTTTTTTACACAACTCAGAGACAAAAATGCTCAAATGAGTTCACAAAAATGCTTTGTTGAGTTCATGGACCTTTAAATATTTGTACATAAAAATCAAAACTTTGTTATTTACATATACTCAGTGAGTATAGCATAAAAAACTACATCCAACAACGAACAAACACAACAAAAATCTAACTTTCATTGAAACATGTAGGTAATTGTAAATCTGATGAATACTTCAAAGATTAATGTAAAACATCTAAATAAAACTCGAAAGGGGAGAGGGTGAGATTTGTTTTTCTAAAAGGGAAGAGAGATGAATTTTCTTTATAACATCAACTGCTATAAATCAAGTTTTCATTTTTGTGTTCACTAAGTTGTTTGTTCAGTTTTTTGTCATGGTCCTTTTAAGCAAGTAAATAAAAATCAAAACTTGGTGTGAAAATGCACATGAACGAAACCAACACGTGAAAGGTCGTACATGAACACGAAAAGCAAGCAAATAAACCAGAAAAACCATAAACGATTGAACATTTAAAAATGAAAGAGAAGAAACCAATGGATTAATGTGGAACCTGTAAGAAGCTGGAGAAGAAACCCACGAGGAGAGAGAGAAGAGAGAGAGAGAGAGAGAGAGAGAGAGAGAGAGAGAGAGAGAGAGAGAGAGAAGAGAGAGAGAGAGGAGAGAGAGGAGAGAGAGAGAGAGAGAGAGAGAGAGAGAGAGAGAGAGAGAGAGAGAGAGATGAGAGAGAGAGAGGAGAGAAGAGAGAGAGAGAGAGAGAGAAGAGAGAGAGAGAGAGAGAGAGAGAGAGAGAGAAAGTTGGAATCGACTTGGAAAGTGAACAATGTGAAATGAGAAAGTAGATCTCAATGGGTGTGAAGATCCTCTCCATTTTATAAAAAAATAATTAAGAATACAATTACCAATATTTTCATTGTATACAAATTAAAGAATACAAAATATATGTCACACATTTAAAGAATATATGAATTTATACATCAAAACTATAGTAATTGTGTTCTCCATTCTTTTTGAGAAAAGGAGAATATCTCAACTCGAGCTCAATGTATTAAAATGATATTAATTCTCCTTTATCCGGGTATCATACCCAAAAATTTGCCCACTCTATTTCAAGATAGTCTGGTTCAATTAGTCTCCAAAGGCTCATACAATCTCTAAAAGCCAGCATGATCACCCTCCTCCTAAGCAATGAAGACCAAAATTAAGGTTTTAATTCTCTCAAAGTCAAATCAAATTCTAATACCTCAAGTGGATTCCATGGCCTCTCATATTCTTCAAAGGATCCTTATGCCAAGTTTCAAGCTTCAGTTCCCAAGATTGCTCAATCAATTGCTCAGAAGTCAACAGTCGACCAATTTGACCTAAAAGTCAACTATGGTCAAAGTACAGTCAAAACTCCTGATTTTTGGTCAACATCCTCATTTTGAAGTAAAATTCATCATTTGATCAAGGGATGATCATGATTCATCAAGGAGAGCTCAGAAATCATCAAAAGTCCAAGTTGCTAATTTAGGGTTTCTAGGAGAAAGTCAACCCAACTTTGACTGATCATAACTCGCACATGGAACATCAGAAAATTCTCAACCAAAGCTCATTCTCAAGGAAATTCAATTCTCTACAACTTTTATGTTGGGCCCAAGGTCAAAAATGCTTCCGCATAAGAGATATAAGCCGAAACATTACAGGTCCTTCTACAAGCTCGCAAAAAGCAGTTATTTGTCAGGAGCCATATCATCAAGATAAAGTCTTCAAATGGAAAAAGGGTTCCAAATTGGATTTTAGAGGACATCTTGATCTTTCCAAAAAGTCCTATAACTCTTCCATATCGTAAAAATTGAGGGAGATATGCCTTATCAAAGTTGGACAAATTTGAGTGAAATATGTGAAGCAAATATGGTTCAAAAAGAGTTTTTTTGCAAATGGGCCCAATCTTTTTTGATTTAATCTTGATCCTCAAGTTATCCAAGGCATCAAATCCAATTGCCACGAATTTATAGGATTTATTTGATTTATTATGAATTTTTTATTCATTTAAAAGTGATTAAATTCAATAAATCAAGCAAAAAATCAAAGATTTGATTTGGCATGGCATTCCAATCATGTTCAACTATCAATTAGGCAATATATTTGAATCAATTTCGTGGAAAGAAGATTGGTGAAAGAATGAGCAAAATTAGCTATAATTAGAATGATTCAAAAATTAAAATTTACCAAATTCCAATCTTTGATTCAATTTTGTACCCTAAAATCCTTCTACTATATATGCATAAGGAATCCTAATGAAAAGGGACGAAAAATTCTAGAGAAAGAACCATATCCCTAAGACAAAAAAAAACGTGGATCGGAAGGAGGAGGTAGACGAGACACAGTTCGATCCAGGCCAAGCAAAGCATTCAAATCTATTCTCCAACGCTTTCTGAGTGCGAACCAACACCTGAAATCAATCAGAACGTGAAGGGTCGCAGTCTCATAGTCACGGTTTACTCTTGAAATTTTCAATGGCCAAATTCACTTATGTATGCATCATGAATCATGTTTGAATGTGTGTTTATATTTATAATCATGTTTGCAAGCTACCTGTACCGTTTGATTTGAGTTTCACTGCAGGGTTGAGGATCCACCATTGTTAGGGTTCATAAACTTCAAATAGGGGATTCCAATTAGAGCCGATTTTAGGTCAAATTAACAGGCACAATGTGTTCGTGAGGTCGTGTACAATTGTTCTAGAATGTTTTTGTATGTTTAATGATGTTGATTTGCAGGTTTGGATAACGAAAGCATGTAGCTACGCACAAAAACCATAGGCAGAAGCTTTACCTACAATTTGTCTGTAGGTAAAAGTGTTTGGTTCAAGAGGAAGACGATGGGCAAGCGCGCGTTTCCATATTCAAATTCCAATTTTCTTTTATATTTTATTGGCTCGCTTTAATTAACAGTTCAGCATCACAGCGCAATTGGCTAGCATGCTTTGAAGGTAAGCGTGAGGGATCGGGTTTGATCCCTACCCTCCACGCTTTATTTTTTAACAATTTTTGTTCTATGAGTTAATTGCATATCCCGTACAGCAAGCTAATGCACGCTGTAATACGGTGAACTGACTTTTATTTGAAATGTTGCGGTAAGTAAGAGTCGCCACCGACTTTTATTTTATTCAATTTATAGAAAGGCTAAAAGAACAGAAAAAGACATTTTAAAAGATTTTGAGTTCGGGGGGTAAGTTATACAAAGGGAAGGTGTAAAACACCTTTTGCATCCATGGTTGTCCATGGGCTCTTAATTGCTTAGCTCACTTTGAAAATGTTTGAAAAATAGGGTGTGAATTGAAATTTGAATAAGAACTTTAGCTTGTAAATAAGCGTAGTCTTTTTGAATTTGATTTTGAAAAGAGTGGGAAAAAGATTTGGAATTTAGAGCAAGCAATTAGTAGCAACTACCCTAAGTTTGAAAAATCGTTCTTTTAACCTTTTGGGCGAAAGGGTCTATCCATACCATGAGAGGGCAGGAAGTCTTTCAATTGGATATTGAAGGGTCATCGAGAATAATCGTTCGCCACAAGACTGTCCCATGCCATAAAGAGGGCAGGTAGTCTAAGAGAAGGATATAATAGTCATTAAATTTTTTAGGCATCATGCGAGGATACCTTAGAAATTGGGACAATCATTATATTTTATAAGGCAACCTCGAGGGAGTTTCAATAACTTTAAAGGCAACATTGCTTTAGGTATCCTCGGAGTCGAGGGACTTTACCATTTAGTATACTTAGAGCAACAAGGCAACAGTAACAAGGCAACAAGACAACCAGAGTGACTACCCTAAAGGTGTGTGGGTGCACAATCATGTGGTTAACTTCGATGATATTTATCTTGTAAAAATTAGTGATTCTACGTTCAGTTCATGGTTTATCACTCTCTAGGATTACTAACCACGCAGTTTAAAAATGCAGAAATTAAAGGCGAAAAAATAAAAGTTCCTACGCTATTACAATAAACACCTGCGGGGATGGGGAATTAAAGCAGAGAATAAGAGAGATGAATAATTAATTTAATTATCTTTATCTTGAGCCTTGATCTTCCTCGAACCTTCGATTATCTCTGAACATCTGAGAATTAAACAGACAATAATAGGGGTAAGTGTAGGAGGAATTCCTTGGCATTGAAAATAAACCCTAATTTAACCTATAAGGCAAAAATTAAAAGATAAAATAACATCTAAATAAGAAAAGGTTTAGAACTTAGCTTTTTTATTGGCATGGCGCGTGACTGAAGGATTTTGGTTACTCCTGAAAATTAGCCACGAAGAAAAAAAATGTTAGTGCATTAAAGATCTCAACAATTATAACGTGGCAGATCAAAAATTAAAATAATAATAATTTAGGCAAACAAATGAAAAATAAAAAAAGCTAAACCCCAAATGGGGAGCAAGTTAACCACAGTTAATAGAATAAATAAGGCAAGACAAATGACATAAGGCAAACAAAATTTTTGGAGAGAGGGTAACCCTGATTATTTTTAATAAATAAAAAAAACCTAAATTAAATTAATCATAATTATAAAAAAAAAACTAAAATTAATTTAACTTAACAATAGAAGTTAATTTTATTAAAAATAAGTTGTTGTTATATAAAAAACAGTTTTTAAAAAGAATTAATAAAAGTGTTGTTTTTAGAAAGGAATAAAGAAAATAAAATAAAATAAATAAGAGGAGAGAAAAAAAAGAAACTCAACTCTGGATTCTGTGTGGCTGCTCCATGAGGGTGCATGATGAGAAAGTGGCCAGGAAAGTTGTTTGGCCAAAACAAGGTTAATGTCCAAAGAAAGTACCTGCAAAAAATGATAGTAATAATGTTAGTAATAATGTTAATAATGAAGATGATAATAATAATAATAATAATAATAATAATAATAATAATAATAATAACAATAACAATAACAATAACAATAACAATAACAATAACAATAACAATAACAATAACAATAACAATAACAATAACAATAACAATAACAATAACAATAACAATAACAATAACAATAACAACAACAACACAAGAAAAAAATTGGGGTTTAGAAAATTAAATTATGGAAAAATTACGAATAACCTAGATTTGGCCAAATACCAAAAGGTTTTGATTTGGCCAAGAGCCAAAAGACTTTTGGGCAAATATGAATAACCTCCTTGAGGTCAAGGGATAAAGCTCCTTCCAATTGGCCAATCCATAGGAAACTTGTTCATAAGCCATGCAATGTTACGGTTAAGAAAACAAATGGAAAAATAAAAAAGTGATCAAAATAAAATCAAAAAATATAAAAACCTTATCATAAATCAAATAAAATAAGATAACGAAGCTACAAATTTTTTGAGATTTTTTTGAAAATATGAAAATAGAAATTAAATCAAATAAAATAGAAAAACAAGGAATTTGCGATTTTGAGCGTCGAAATCCTTCTATTCTAGAGGAGTATTGTTCCTCGATTTTTTTATGAACTTCTGGAAAAAATTCGGAGCAAATCGAAACAGCAGTTTCAAAATTCGGCTGATAGGCTAGATAAATTAATCACTTTGCTGCAACCGGAATTGAAACCCTGAAGAAGGAGAAGTAGGAGAACATATTTTTTGTATTTGTGAGAAGAGAGAGAGTGAGAATAAGGGTTAGAATTGTTAGTTTTTTTAAAAGTGTAGAACCTAGTGCTATTTATACATAAAAATTAGGTTAATAAAAATATTAAAAGAATCAATTAATTAATTAATAAATCATAACTCTAAATCAAATATAATTTCATTTTGATTTTTGAAATATTTAACTAATTATGTTGATTCTTTCCTAAACTATACAATTATACAATATTTAGAAATATGAACAAAATCTTTGTAAATCTTTTTTTTTCATGGTTTTTGGACTAAAAATACAAAAAATAAAGAAAATAAAAGGGAATTTTATTTTTTTTCATTAGTACGAAAATTAAAATTAAAATGATAAAAAATGCAATTTTTTTGATTTTTGAATAAACGGAAATAAAGTTAGAACTAAAATTAAAAAGAAAGTAAAAGGGAAATGTTAGAAGTTGGATTTGAACTCGGGACCCCGCGCTAATGAAGCTTTCACGCTCAAAATTCTTACCAATTGTGCCAATTTATTTATTTGAAATAAAATGGCGTTCGTAAGTATATGAGGGCAAATTTTAGGGTATGACACACGCGCACCATGATCCCTCCATCATCACCATTAGATCTTCATCAAAGTTGGATCCAACGCCCAGGATTGAGGGTGCATCTCAAAGACCTCCAGCCATACCATATCAGATCAAAACCCTGGTTTTTCTATATTTCTTTATCTTATTTATTTTCTTGTTTTTTATATTTCCTTTTTCATTAAAACCCTAAAAAACCTTTTTATAACTTTTTTTTTCTATTTTAGATTAATTGTATAATAATAATAATTTAGGTTTTTAGATATTAATAATAATTAATTTTAATTTAGGTTTTCTTTAAATTAATTAATTTATATTTTGATTAATAATTTTAGGGTTAATTAATTAAGTTTTAATTATCAATAATATTAGGGTTAAATATGTTAGGGATCCCTATAAATATGACAACTTTCAATTTTAGTCCTTACAAAAATTTTCTTCGAACAATGATCCTCACAATATTTTCCGTCTTTATTTTTGGTCCCTCCTGTTAGATTCCACTAACGGAGGCTTATGTGGCACGCCACGTCAGTTAAAATAAATATTAAATAAAAGAGACAGATTGCGGGGATTTTAAACCCCCTTCAAATAATTTTAAAAAACTATAATTTTTCACAAGGAATTAATTAGGAAAATCTTTGTTACCCTCATTCTTCACATCATCGTGAATGAAATTTCCAACTCAATGGCTTGTAATTTGAGTACCTGTTATTATCACTATCTTGGATAAATAATCTATCTTCCATGGCTGAACTTGAAGCAGCGGTATGCGTATGCCTTGCTGAACATGTTCATGGCTTAGAACCTGTAATGCCATGTATGGATGACATTGATTACACTTGTTGTGACATGTAGGTGGAGATGAACCTTACCAGTAGACATCATCCTATCAGTAAAGTCTTCTTTTATCTTCCATATCAAGTGCCTCGTTACATTAAAAAGTTTGTAGCCAAGCTACATGAATTGTTACACTCATCCAGTAGAAATCAAAACACGTAATTAGGGTTTTACACCTAATATAAAATACAGAAATGATATTCTTTCACCAAATTTTACACTTACACCATATGTACGAACGATATTGTTCATGTACGGACGATATTGTTCATATACGGCCGAATACTATTCATGTACAGACCGGGTACTATTCATGTACAAACGGGTACTATTCATATACGGGTGTTTATTTTTAATACCTGAACGTGGATTAACCAATCTCATTACTGCATTAACCAAGTTTTTACACTGCATTAACCAAGTTTGATGACTGCTAAAAAATATTTTTAATACTTGGATGTTGCATTAACCAACTTTATTACTGAATTAACCAAGTTTTTACACTGCATTAACCAAGTTTGGTGATTGCTAAAAATTATTTTTAATACCTGGATGTTGATTAACCAACTTTATTACTAAATTAACCAAGTTTTTACACTGCATTAACCAAGTTTCGTGACTGCTAAAAATTATTTTTAATATCTATATTGCATTAACCAACTTCATTACTGCATTAACCAAGTTTTTACACTGCATTAACTAAATTTAGTGACTACTGTAAAATACTGTTGGGTGTAAGTATTGATGTAACAATTGAGTGTAAGAATAGCATTACTCTATAAAATATTTGTTGTTTTTGCTTCATTCCAAATCCATGACTCACTCAAATTTATTGTTGGTTAACAGTGATGGAATTTACAATAATCAAAGACATGGAAATTCTAGCCACATAATACTAATGGCTTCTTAAGACTAGTTACAATAATCATATTATTGACCTTCATTCTAGACTCTAACAAGAACCAATTGAAGTTTTTAAAAATATATCTACAAAACAAAAACAACCACATATTGTCAATTATAAATTTCGCAAAGAACAAATGAAATAAAATCCCTTTGAACAAAATTGATCATATACAAAAGTATCCCATCTGTATTCTCCAAGCATATGGTCTATACATGTTCTGTTAATACAAAATAATAAATAAGTATGATGAAATTATATCCTACGTCTCTAAATTTTTTAAGAACTTTTGATTGTTTTGAATGAAGTTTTAATATAGTTTTTGCTAATTAGACTAGTCAACTAAGAGTGTGAGGTGTGACATGTAAAGTTTTCTAGTGAACAAGAGGAATTCCACTGAATCCAGATTGTGATACTAGAGATGCGGCAAATCCACCGAATATGTATACATTATCTTCTGATAGAAATTATGATTTGAAAAATAATGTACAAATCAAAACTTAAGAATACTGGTACAACACCATTTCAAAAGAAGCTAAATACACATTTGGCTAAAAGCCTGTAATTCTCTTACTGCTGTGAAAAGATAAATATACTGATTTTTAAATGTGAAGAATGAGGGTAACTGTTTGATTAATTGCTTTTGAAAATTTATTATTTTTAAAGTTATTTAAAGGGGGTTTAAAACCTCCGTAATCTATTTATTTTTAATTAATATTAACTTTAATTGATGTGGCGTTACACGTGGCGTGCCACGTATGCCTCCGTTAGTGAAATTTAACAGGAGAGACTAAAAATAGGGACAGAAAATATTGCAAGGACCATTGTTTGAAGAAAAATTTTGCAGGACTAAAATTGAAAGTTGTCATATTTATATGGACTAAAAACTTATTTAACCCATAATATTAATTAAGTAAATTAGGTTAATTTAAAATCAATTTAGGGTTCATAAAATTAATTTAATCAGGATTAGCTGATTTTAAAATTAATTAGGTTAAAAAACCAATACTTAATTTTTAGGGTTTGTTAGCCTCGATTAATTTAAAAACCCTAGTAGCCATAAGTGTCTTAGGTAGGTGTTGCCCATTAACTGTAGGTTTCTCCCTTAGGTGAATGTTGTCATTAGGTTTTCAACCTTGTAGATTTATTTTACCCATTAGGTTTTTTCTTAGCCATGAGGTTTTTAACCCTGTTTTTCTAAACTTATATATTTTTTATTCGCGAATTCTTTCCTCGCCTCATACTTTGTGATTGTCGCATGTTTGTTTATTATCCTACTTTTATCTTAATTCCACCTTTTTTTAATTGTGCTATTTATTTATTCACTTTTTTTAAATTCTAGAAATTATGTATAGGTCGTAATAAGTTTTCTTGTAATAGTAATTAGGTTTATTTTCTGCCTTTATTTTTTCGCCTTTTATTTTTCTACCCACAAGTGTTTATTGTAATAGCGTAGGAACTTATATTCTCTGCCTTTAATTTCTGTATGATATTAATTGTTGTGGTTAGTAATCTTGGGGAGTGCAAGCCTTGCTAAAATTAACATAGCTCACTAATTACAAGATAAAATATTCGAACTGTATCACTTGATTGTGCCACACACATACTTTCGGGGTAACCTCTTTTGTTGCCTGTTGTCTTTTAATTATGATTCTAAAATGAAAATTTCTTTAGCCACCTCCTATCCTTCTTGGCCACCTCTGGCGAATTTACGAAAATACCCCTTATTTCGGAAGTTCATTTCCGAAAACGTACTTTTATTGGAAAAAAAGTGTTTTCGGAAATGAATCTCCGAAAAGTTGAATATTTTAATGAAAAATATTGACTTCGGAGATGCATCTCCGAAATAAGGTTAATTTTCAGAAAATTGGTGAATTCGGAAGTTCATCTCCGAATTCACCCCCTTGGAGGAATTCGGAAATGAACTTCCGAAATAAGGTCTGGACAGAAGAAAAATAACAAACAAGAACAATTCGCTTTATTTAATCGGATGAAGATTATATCGATCACATTACATAAGATTAAAGTTACATATTGTTAAACACGGGTAGGTGAGGATGAGTCAACATTTTGATAACGTCGGCCCCCGATCTTTGAAGTTTCGCGTCCAACTCGATCGGACCCTTCGAAGAAAATCGGTCGAACGTTGTCCACAAAACCGCTAAATCTTCATCGTTCTTGATCTCAAAAGGTGTGAATTCAATGCCTCCCTCGTCGTTAAGCGATGGCGAGCGGTACTCGAGCTTCACAACCTTTCAATTTTCGGGATATTGCAATAGCGCGTGGAGCGACGTTATAAACTCCGCAAACGGCGTGTCGCGCGAGAAGCGAAATTGGAACGACATCGGGTAGCCGGTGGTGAAGTAGACGAATGCTAGGTGGGGGTAGGTTTGTGTCATTTGTGTTTCTAGGTGTGAAGAGGACGAAGAAGAGTGTGTTGTATTTATAGACATATTGGAGTAATAATGGCCCAACAAATCTTATCTTGCACTCAATGGATGTTTCGGAAATGAACTTCCAAAAATTGGAGGCAGACTAGTATATTTTGGAAGTTCATTTCCGAATTATGCAGAAACAGACATAAATTTTGCATTTTATTGATTGCTTAGTGTTTTGTGTATAAATTGCAAAAGGAATCAAAATAGACATAAATTAGACAATGATGACATAAAACATACTTATATTATATATGTATTGAATCGGTCCGATTTTACATGATAAACAACAATACATACAAAAATAGTCATTACAAACAAAATATGATCCGGAACAAACTAAAATTCACCGAACCAATCGGTGGATCCTAAGTCCAAAATAGGTACGTTCTTCGACCGCTCTCTATTTTGCTCGCGCTCTTGGCTCATCATTTCTTCAAACTCCGCCATTCTCGAAACAAACGGATCCGGCCAAGTCTCCGCCTCATTTGAACAATGTGTCGTCCATTGACAAGAAGTAGTCGGTACAAACGACACGCCATTGGATGTCCGTGTAACTTGGAATCCAAGGCATGATTATGAATTCCACAAATCACGGTTAGACGCCACAAATCATCAACCCTCCAAGTCGCCCGCAACTTAAACGGACACCCGCACTTTCTCGATCCCGTGTCTTCGTATCTTAGCACCCGGTTTAATTGTGCATAACTCCCACCCCGTTCGCAATTCAAAACAACGAAAGCTTTCCGCCTACTATTTCCATTGTCGGACCTTAAAATTACAATTCCAAATCCAACTTTACTATCTTCGTTTTGAACCCAATCAATCAAATGCTCGCGACTACCGAAGCTCCGATCATTGGTAAATTGTTGCCAAACATCAACCGCATTGATCATAGCTCGATCGTCGATAACCGAATCGTTTTTAACGTTGGCAACTTCCGAAACTACTGCGTCATCGTCTTGCACAATGTTGTCCGGATGCACCATACCTAACATATGCAAAAATTAGCAAAATTGGCAAAAGCTGTTTTTTTTAACTGCCAGGGCATATTTCGGAAGTTCATTTCCGAAATTTGTTAGGTAATATATTTCGGAAATGAACTTCCAAACCATCGCAGGTTTCAGTAGAAAATTCACCAATCAATGTAGTGAAATAGGGGATGAAATGGGAGATGTTTACCTCAAATTGTAGCTTTCTATGCTCCCTTTAACGTGATCAACGGTTTGAAACTTGATTTTGAGACAAAAAATGGATGGAGATTGATTGAGTTTTGGAGAGGGTTTGGAGAAGTTTTGGAGAAAAAAATGATGAAATAGTGAAGGAGGGAAAATTTTATATGCAGGAATATTTTCGGAAATGAACTTCCGAAATATTCACGGTTTTGAATTTTTTTTTACTTCGGAAATGCATCTCCGAAAACACCACTTTTTTGGTGTTTTCGGAGATTCATTTCCGAAAAGTATGAAAATTCAAAAAAAAAATTTAACTTCGGAGATGCATCTCCGAAGCAGGGGTAATTGGGGGATTTCGCTGGGGGTGACCCCCATAGGGAGGTGGGTAAAGAAAAATTCTTCTAAAATAGTCAAGTTCCTAGATTTTGAGGATACCTAAAGCAAATGTTTCCCTCAGTTCATTATCATCAACAACTTTGTCCCTCGATGTTGCCTTCGGTAGATGATGATGGTCCAATTGCTAAGGTATCCTCGCCTGTTGCCTAAAGACTACCTGCCCTCTTTATGGCAGGGACAGTCTTGTGGCGAACGATAATTTCGATGACCCTTTTTAAATCCAATGAAAGGACTACCTGCCCTATTTATGGTATGGATAGCCCTTTCCCATTAAAGTCTAAAAGAACAGAAAATCTTAACTTTAGGGTAATTGCTTTTTAATTGCTTACTTTTTTTTCAAATCAAAATCTCTTCCCACTTCTTTTCAAAAATCAAATTAAAAAAGACTACGCTTATTTACAAGCTAAAGTTCTTCTTCAAAATCTTTTCTTATTCACACACTACACTACAAACATTTTGAAAATAAAAGTGAGCTAAGGAATTAAGAGCTCATGGATAACCATGGATACAAAGGGTGCTTACACCTTCTCTTTGTATAACCTACCCCCCCCCCCCCCCCCCGAACTCAAAGTCTTTCAAAAGGTCTTTTATGTTCTTTTAGCCTTTTCAATTGGATAAAATAAAAGTCGGTGACGACTCCTGCTATCCGCGACATTCTTTAAAGTCAGTTCTCCCACCGTGTTACACCGAAAATATGAATTCACCATAAGATATTAGTGTATTTTCATATCAAGTGTAAAAACTAATGCCACCTCTCTTTATGCGTAAATAGGATTGGTCAATCAAAATTTATTTAGTCAGATTACTATAATGGGTAAAGTTTAGTGCAAATAGTATTTGATAAGAAGGATATATTAGGGAGTTCAAATGTAGCTTCTAAGCTTAGTTAGATAGTTGATTAAATATTTGTTTTCAATATAGAGAAAACGTACAAGCTATAGATCTTCTTAAATTCTCTTAAATTCTTAGGTATATCTTAACTACAATTCAACTGTGACAAAATGTAAGGTTATGTATTGTTGTGTGTAGGCATGGCAACAGGGCGGATCGAGACGGTTTTTACCTCTTCCAATCTCAAATTTGAATCTCTAAACAATCTTCGTTTCTGCCCCAAACCGGAATGAAGAGTCAAAACTCAAACTCATCCTCATCATCCATTTAGTAAAATCATTTTTTTAAATATAAATATTTGTTTTTTCTAAAATCTAATTACATTATAAATAATAAATAAAACAAAGTTTAATTAGTAACGAAGTCCTTTAACTTAACTTCAAGTTTCACTTCAGTCCCATATTTAATAAACGTTATAGTTTAATCCCTTAAAAACAGTTCTGTTAACCAACTTAATCCTTTCTGTTAAATATTGAGAAAAAACGCTAAATTATGATGATGTGGCATGACAGCGTGACAAAAGTCGAAATAATGAGTCGACAATTTAGGTAAGGGACTAAATTGAAACCTTAATGTTAGTTAAGGGATGAGACCAAGACATCAACCAAACTGCGATTAAAGTGACCAGACCAGAATTTTATCATATTTTACAATACCATAACCTGTTATTTAACAAACCATAATTTCATATCAATAAAATCTTGAATTTAATGTATTTAAACTGGAATTTTGTCACATTCTTTATTTAAACTAAAAGTTTTAAGCCAAAATTGAGAATTAAACAAGTGCTATTAGGGTGTGTTTGGTTCGGGGTAGATGGAGGGGAGGGGAGGGAATATTTATAATTAAATGTGTTTGGTTCAAATTTTATGAGGGAATGGGAAGGGAGCAAAACCCCTCCAAAACACACTTTTTGTGTCCCCCAAATCGGGGGATTTGGAGGGGAGGAGAGGGAATCTCAACATTGATATTTTAAAACTTATCATAATTACTATAATATCCTCAGTTTTATTTTAATATTCCAAAATTATTCATTTTCTTTTGTATTATTGCTCTTTTCTGTATGATTTTTCTCGATTGTAATTTTTCTCGATTGCTTCTATTAACTTATTATAATTATTCTCAACCTTCAAATTATTTTAAAATTTGTATCCTTAATATAAATCATAATCATTGTACTTTTTTTATAACTCTTTTATGTTTATTTATATTTTTTTCTAATTTTTTGTTATGTATCCTATCATATTTTCTTTTATATCAAACTTTAAATCTTTCATTTTAATTTTTTTTTATTTTATTAAAACATTTAAACCATTTATATTTAATAATAAATTATTTTATGTATTTGATGTGTTAAATAATTCATTACGATTTAAAAGTTGTTATCAACATATAGTTTAATTTGTTTTTGAACATTTTATTCGAATTAAGTGAACTCAATTTTTTAACATTATATGTAGTAAATTATAACTTTTTAGTCACTCAATATTAGAAATTTTACTAACAAAAAAATATGTATAAATTTTTCACATTCGAATATCATATTGTATCACTTATATAAGATAATAAGGATAAAAAATGTAAATTATTAATAAAACTCCTTCCCTCCCCTCTTGAACCAAACATATTTTTAATTATAATTCATCCTTTCCCCTCCGCTCCCCTCCTCTCGTTTGAACCAAACATTTATCTGATTAAAAAAATCCCCTCACCTTCCCTCCCCTCCACTAAAATCCCTCCCTTCCTCTTCTCCTTCCCCTCCCCCTCATTTGAACCAAACAGACCCTTAGAGTTGATGGTTCGTGCAAACTTTTTAGCATATTTGGAGTCATTGGATGCCAAACAAACATCTCCAACAAGGTTTCCTCAGACCTCAAGTGCATAACAAGTTCCTCATATGTTTTCTCTGGTCCTGTTTTCTTTCAAAGCTTTACAATACCGATCTGGTTTACTGCACATAAAATTGGATGACTTTTCAAGTCAGCTTTGCATGATCAATATTACAACAAGAAAATTGTTCAAAATGGTCAAATAACATAAAACTAATAGCAACTAATTTAACCAATCAAATAGCATAAGAAAAATAGTATTATATGAACGGTTGGAAACTTAAGGGAAATTGAAATGGTCGTCCTATTTTTATGGGAGTTAATTTTAGTGGAATTAATTATTAATATTATTTAATTATTAGTTAATAATGAGTCACTCATGTGACTAAATAGCTTCCTCCCACTATTTTCTCTCCACTTAGTTGAATCATTTACTTATTAATATGATTCTTAAGCTTTTTGGAAACACGTCAGATTTCTAAATTTTGAAATCTCTCTTCTCCCTGTCTATTCTCTTCATCTCAAAATAATTTCTTTCTTCTTTATTTTTCGAATGGCCTTGTGCGCCATAAACGACTGAAATTGTTTCAGATACTACGAATGGTTTTTTTTTAAACCATCTCTGAAGGTGTATCACTTCAACCGATTCTCACAAGTGTAAGTGACAATCGTAATTTCAGAGCGAGTTGTTTTATCCTGAAGGCGTCATGTGTATTTTTGAGCTGTTTTGCATAATTTTGACAGTACCACAAAACGTCTTAAAGAAAGCGAACTAGTCCGTGACTCAACCGATAATTTCTTCTGTGGCAATTTTTTTAAAACTGAAAAAACAACATGAACCAACCAAATACTATATATATTTATAACAAAAGATTGTAAATCTTTATTTAGGAAAATACTTAGATGGACACAGTTATACCACCTGGATTTACACACAACCAATCACATTTTTTATTAATTAAATAATAAAACTAAAATTTTCTCTCTCCTCCATTATCACAACCACCCTCCATGTTGGCAATTAAAAACGAAATTAAATTTTAAATAATTTAAAATTCTCTCTCTTCTTATTGGTTGTTTCTAAATATATGAATTTAGGTCCGTGTCCATGCAAGAATTGCTCCTTTATTTATATGCAATGGTCATGAAAATTGGTTGTATATGCAATGGTCATGAAAATTGGTTGTCTTGTGTTAAGATAAGCTATTTGGAAAAGATTTAAAAAGCTAATTTTATTTGGAAAACATCATGCAGTTTCTATTGGGGTGACTTCCCGCGAGTATGGATTTTGTTGGAAGAAAAAATAATTTATCTTTTCTCATTCTTTAAAACCCCCGAAATAATAAGAATTAATATAAATATCTTATAGTTTCAAAATTTTAAAAACCCGTTTTGAATTATAAAAACTGGACAGCTTTTATAGCACACAACTCCAAAAATTTAAAAACCCGTTTTGAATTATAAAAACTGGACAGCTTTTATAACACACAACTTTCACTTTTCTCTTCCCGTTACTATTTTCTTTTAAAGTGACAATTCTCGAATTCTTCAATCTATATTTTAATATTTTCTATATTTTAAAAAACACCGAGAGTCTGTGTACTTAACGTTTTCTAAATTATCAAATTAACATAAATCTAAAAATTTAATACTCCATGTATGACAATTTCACTTGTATTGTGCTCAAATTTCTCACTATGCTGGAAACGAATGAACTGTGTGATTGTGATTCGCAAATTCTCTCATCTCTATCAAAAGCCACCTCCAAAACAAACCCTTAAACTTGAGAGTAGGAAATATTCATATTAAAGGTTAGAAAATACTAAACATCATCAGATTATGCAGATAAATGACAAACAGAAATGACCCTCAATGGTGTGAAATAATAACACAAGAAACATGAGAGGTTAAAATCCCAAAATATTTCAATTTGTTTTTCTTTGATATTTGCTTCCACAATAGTAAGTTTGGGTTAATAACTAAAAATTGAAGTGAAGAATGTCGCATGTCTCTCTGTTTTGTAATTTACTCACAATAAAACCACCAGTGTCATGCACGGGTCTAAAACTAGAATCAGAAGTCTGTACATGCTTGTTTTCACCGCCAAATTTTTAACATAACCAAAATGCATTCGCAGGAGGTAGATGCAGTAAACATGATTTCCTGCAAAAGGAATAAAGAATTAGAGTTAATGGGAAAATACTACCGTGGCAACAAGCATCAGTCGCATTGCAAAAATTACATTTCGAGTTTCCAAAATTCAAGAAACATAACACTACAAGAATGGAATTACATATCACTACAAGCAAGATATACAAACAACTATCATCCTAACATTTGTTATTTAAAAAAAATCAAATGAAAAATATGCAGTGAAACTGTTCTATCATATAGATCAATTCTCCATAAGTCAATGGTAGTGGATAAGAGAAAATAATAATATTCATTCATACCAGAAGAAGGGTATACACAAACTGCAAAAACAGTATTAAAAAATAAACTAAGTTCTTATTTGTAGCAGACATCCAATCACAGTGGTTGCATATACTTTAGCAACAACAAACCAATTCAAATATGAAGTTATTATTATAAATACAACAAATTTGGGAACAAGTGCAAGCCAGGTTATATTGTAACTCTAAAAAAGTGAGATTACAATTTCAACAAAAAAAAAAAGACTAAGAAGCACAAATAATCTCTTGAAATGAAAGTCATCAGAATATGCCAGGACTGCAAAATACTAGTCAACTTACTCTTACTCAGGCGAGTGATTGGATATAGAAAAGAGTATTGACATGAGATGGAAAATAAAATAAACTCAGTAAAAGAATGTCTTTGGGATACATTATGAACAAAAAAAATAACCCCACCCTAAACAAAGGAACAGAGCGAAAAACAGTTAGAACAATTAAGCACAGACCTCTAGTAAGGGTTCAGTCTACATTAAAGAACACAAAGAAATGGCTAACTTTAGTGAAGTCCGAATAAGTGTTGAAACAAAAGGATATATAAACAATAATAGAACTAATAGAAAAGTGAAAAAAAGAAAGTGGCCGAAGCATATTATAAATAACAAAATCAAATATAATTTGAAAGGAACTATAAGCATTTACCATGTTATGTTTTAATGGCACACGAGTAGACCTTAGGCCCGGACCTGTGATTGGAGACTTGGGCCTGAAAAGTTGTAAGAGAGGTGGAAGAATCTTGTGCTTGAAAGGTAATGTAATACATATTACCAGTGGTAGGGCTCCAGGTTGACTTGACAATGTTAGCAAACACAAAATGTGTATCCTAAAAATTAAATGAATAATTAGTTGATACATCAATGAGGGAATGAATGAATAAGCATAATAAACGGCAGTAGTTTTAAACCTTGTCAGCATTGTATTTTTCTAAAGCAAGGTTGCAGAGGGGAGTGAGGCGAAGACGAACATCTTCGGTTATAGGAAGGGGTCCTGTACCACCACATTTACCTGATATTTTTGGGACGCTGATAGCATCGAAAACCTGTGTTTACCCCAATCAATCAAAATTAAACGAAAATAAAGTGAAAAGAGAAATTGAAATAGAAGGAAAATGAGATGGTTACACTTAGGTTGCGAGAGCGTTCTCTATAATCATCCATGGCGACTTTAATTTGCTGATCCTTAATGATCTGAGCCTTATTCTTATACACAAAGCGTCGGCACGAAAACTCGAAAGGCTCGGGATCATCGTCATACATAGAGAAATCACTCATCTTAAGCTTTTTAAGTGGTTTCGAATTCAAAAGACGTTGAGCCACTTACCTCTTTCTGGCAAGCTTTCAGAGGAAGGTCGGGTGACGCCGAAAGAAGCGGAGTGGTTTTCCATTGCAAGAATCACCAGCTAGTTATTCGCAAATACGTAAACCCTAAACACCCGATTCTTTCTATTGTATATATTTATAACCAGAATAAAGCAGTGTTTTGTGTTTTCTTTGGGCTTGTCTGCTTACGACGACCCACACGCCCACTACATAAATATATAACATTCCATGCATGACAATTGTACTAAAACAAAATATTCATTACGAAAAAATATCGAATAAAAAATATTTTTATTTACAAGAAAAACTAGCGGCATTTGTTTTTAAATGTAATAAAAGAATTATTTAATCAACAAATTTTACTATTTTTAAAAATAATAATAAACTTGTGTCATTATTTTTTGTATATATATTATTTTTAAATGAACAATTTACTTTTTCCGATATAAACATAATTTTTTGAAGATTGTTGTAGAATTTGGCCACTAATGCAACTTGGTCAAGTTTCTTCCTAATCACAAATATTAATCCTACAATATAGTAAATTGTTAAACAAAACCTAAGGCGTGACATTGTCATTAAGGATTTATCCGCCTCATAAGCGCACATCTCCCGGGATTCAATAGGTTCTTTCCAAATTCTTTATGAATTTGAAGTATCAGAAAATAATAGAAAAAATATGTATATTGTTGATGGGTAGTTGTAGTCTAATGTCATATATAATTTATTAATAATATTAATTGTGATTTATAACTTATTATATTAAATATGTTGAAAATATTTAAATAGTTTTTTTAACAAAAAAAATAATGACATAACAAATGACATGTGCTATTATGGATAACAATTGGTATGGAATGGGTATGGTATTATAGTACCCGTTTTCATACCGCAGTTTAAAAATCTCCATACTCGAGCCCATATCCGCTGGGCACCAACGTTTGAGCATGTTCTTGTGTCCTATAGGTACCTAAGTACTCAAACCCATATCTATACCCGTTTACCGAAATTTCTAATAAAAATTCATGATCAATTATAATTTATCATGTGATTTTAAGTTTTTTAACAACATTAATAAAAAAAATTAAAGATATTGTTGAGTTAAGATATTAACCAACACTTGTATTAAGACGCGTACAAATCTAATAGTGATGTATTCAATAAAATCGATAAGCAAATATATATATATATATATATATATATATATATATATATATATATATATATATATATATATATATATATATATATATGGGTATGAACGCGGTGAGACCTAAGGTACTCGTACCCGCGTCCATACTCATTCATTTTAGTGGATAATTATTCGTGCTCACTTTACAGATTTTTGCCCTATTCGTTAATGGTCATTTTTGTGGTTGCCCATTGGGGATGAATCCAATTGTCATTCTTAGATGTTATGGTCAGATAGGAAACTTGATACTAATATTTTGAATTATACAAGTTAAAATTAGTGATAAGTGACATACATTTTTGTATTTTCATATATATTAATTTTTTAAAAAATATTGTATCTTAAATTAAAAATATTAGTAACATTAATAATTAAAAAACAACACACTTTTTTTCTTCCATATTTGAACTCATAAATTGTTTTAAGTATATACACAATAATATAAATATGCTTTTAAAAAATTAAATATATTTAGTGCATAAATATAATTTTTCCATATATACAAATATAATATTTGAATCAACTATATACTTTACAGTATGTAAATATAAAATTTATTTTGACGTTATTTATAATATAAATGAAAAAACAAAATTATTTAACCAAGAAAGTTTAATATTTTTTAAATTAAACATATTTTTATTTATATTTAAAGCATAAATATAATTCTTCCATATATACAAATATCTGGATCAACAACATATTTTCCCGTGTGTAAATATTATTATTTGTATTTTCATTCATGTAATTTGTTTAATTTATAAAGTATTTATTAATAAAGTATTAAAATAAGGGTTTAATGGATATGCACTGAAAATGTAAAAAAGTTTCACACTGTCATCCAATAAACAAACACCAGTTTGCCATGTCATTAGTTTTTTTTTAAAACAAAAGAATGTTTTAATTGGATACATGGTTGTGATTGGTTGACAGTGTAAAACTACTTTACAGTTCGTCACCCCTTTTCTCTTAAAATAATTACAGTAATACAATATTTTTGTTTTTTTTTAATAAAATGGAGGACCTAAGCCCAAAAAGAAAAATAACTACACAGGATCAAAGAAATAACTATTAATTCCTAGAGAATCTGCGGCCATAAAAGGACGGAGTAAATCAGCAGCAACATCATGAATAGAATCCCTCCTATCCAGACAAGCTTTGTTTGCTAACGCGTCAGCACACATATTTGATGACTTGGGAGCATACGAGATAATGACCGTCTCAAGCAGCGGGATTATATCTTTTATCTGACGCAAAATGGGAATGCAATCCAAATCTCCATTAACACCTTCTTCGATTGGTTGCACCGCAACTTTAGAATCAACATTTAAATCCACTCTAGTGAGGCCCAAAGATAGAGTAAGTTTCAAGCCTTCAACAACTCCCCAAAATTCGACATGCAAAGCAGAACACACCCCCAAGTATTTAGAAAAGCTACCTCTCCAAGCACCATTGTGATCACAAATGATACCACCGCAACCAGCTTCCTTGTTAAATTTACTAGCCTCGTCCGTATTAAGCTTCCACATACCTCTAGTGGGCGGCTTCCACCCCATGAGACCACTGTTATTATCCCCTCCTATATAATGTTTATTTGCCATCGTAGCACTCACATACTCCTGATTTCTTCTCAAAATATGAATGGTGGGATGAAAAGGTCTCTCAAAATTAGTGTCATGCTCTTCAAAGTTATGCCACTGCCACAGTGTATTGCAAGCAATGCTCCAGACACCTACGCTCCTTTGTTCCCGGAGTTACGATAATTAAGGTTAAGATGAATCCAATCTCTGAGGTCTAGCGTGAAAAACTCCATCTGAATGTCACTTGGCACTATACACATCCAGATTATATCACACTTGGGGTAGTCACGTAGTGCATGCATGGTTGTCTCGCACACATCACCGCAAAGACGACATCCTGCACTCCCCAACCCCTTCTTATGCTTGCTGAAGTTCGTGAGCATCCTGCCATGCTTTAAAAGCCAAAGGAAATAGCGACATCGTTGAGGAATAGTAGATCTCCATATATTCCTCCAGTATGTATCTGCCATATTACCGGTGTTATCATCCAGCTCCAAATACGTAGCTTTGATCGAGAAAGATTCCTCATTATTATCTGCAAAACAAAAATGGTCAGAAAAATTGGTAGTGTTAGGAGGCACACACGACCTAAGTCTAGCAATCCAACGCTGAGGCAGCCAATCATTCTGAATTTGGAAATTCCACTCTCCCCTCTCATCTAACAAATCACGCACTTTAACCCCTCTAAGATCCATAGGAATGTTAACATCAGCACCAGTGAAGCAGAATTTTCTACCCAACCAATCATCTTCCCACGCCAGAATTTGATTACCATCACCAACAATCCATCTACCTGTACTTCTCAGCAGCGGAATCGTGTGAACAATATCTTTCCATAGACTGGAGACGGTAGTCTTCGTCTTGGTCCAGCCTTGATCCTCTCGAATATTATACTTATTGCGAATCACTTGGCACCACAAATCATTAGCATTGGTAACCATTCTCCATCCCAACTTCATCAAGCAAGCATCATTGAGGATGTATAACTTTCGCAGACCCACTCCTCCTTGATTCTTCGGTGTTGTGACCACATCCCAAGCAACAGCATGAATCTTCTTTTTCTCATCATTGTCTCCCCAAACAAACTGTCTTTGCAATATTTGAATTTCATCAAGACAACTTTGAGGAAGTATGTTTGTCATCATAGGATATAAGGGAACAACTTCAATAACGCTCTTTGCAAGCGTTATTCTCCCAGCTAGTGAAATATTATCACGTTTCCAGCGAATAAGTTTACCCTCAATTTGGTCTATGATATACTGGAAAGCATGCCCTTTAAGCTTCTTACCATTAAGGGGGACTCCGAGATATTTACCAAAGCAGCGTGTATGTTTAAACTTGGAGGCAAGTAAAATTTTCTGCTGCATACTCCGCGAAACATTCTTAGAAAAAAGGATGCTCGTCTTTTGATCACTCACCTCTTGGCCCGACATCTTACAAAAAACATTTAACGTTTGCACGACGCATTGAATCTTCCTATCCGTAGCCTCGCCAAATAATAATAAGTCGTCTGCAAACATTAAATGAGATATCTTCATTCCTTGCCTACCAAGCTTCAAGCTCTTCCATCTTCGATTATAACTTCATCCTCAATGAGGTGTGAAAGTTTATCCATACACAACACAAATAAATACGGAGAGACTGGGTCCCCTTGGCGAATCCCTCGTTGAGGGCGGAAGAATTCGTTCTAAGCACCATGCCAATTCACGTTTGTCTCGAAACTCGTAACAGCATGCATGATGATATTACTCAACTTCTCTGTAAATTTAGCTTCTTGCACCATGTGCCAAATAAACTCCTACCTGAGTTTATCGTAAGCTTTCGACAAGTCAATCTTTATAGCAAAATAACCATGCTTACCTTTCATCTTTTCCATAGAATGCATGGCTTCCCTTGCAATTATTATATTCTCATGTATGAGTCTTCCCGGGACGAAGCCCATTTGATAAGGAGAGATAAGGGTCATCATATGTTTTTTTAGTCTACTGACAATAATTTTACTTACAACCTTGTAAATGTTGTTACACAACGAAATGGGACGGAATTGGGAAACTAGGATCGGTTTCTCAATCTTAGGAATCAAGAATATATTTATCTGGTTCACCTGAGCAATGGTATCCGGTTTATCCCACATTTATCTCACAAATTCACAAACATTGGCCCCAACTATATTCCAAGATCTTTGGTAGAAACCTGTCGGAAAACCATCTGGACCAGGAGCTTTCCATGGCTACATATCAAAAACAACTTGCTTTATTTCAGCATTTGTTACATTGTCACCCAGCTTTTTAAGTTCTTCCTCAATTACTGGTGGAAACGAATACTTGGTTTGATACGAGCTACCGCCGAGATCCCTTATCGTAAAAAGATCCTTATAGAAATTATTTACTAACTCCTTCAATTCTGCAACTTTATCAATCCAATTACCCTCATTATCCTGCAGCATCATTATATTATTTTTCCTTATCCTATTCACAACTTTAAGATGGTAATATCTCGTGTTGCGGTCTCCATCAGTGAGTCACTTAGCCCTCGATCGTTGGAACCACATAAGCTCCTCTTGCTTTAAAAGAGTGTTCAGATCCTGTTGTAGCCTTGTCTCATGACGAATCAGTCCTCGATTATCGTGACGGAGATGAGTGCTCTCCTGAATCCCTTTTAGACGGGCCCAAATTCTGTTCTTTGTTCTTTGGACATAACTGACGTTCCATTGTTTCCAATCCTTAACATCACTCCTAATTCTATTAAGGTTGGACAAAATGTTCTCACCATTTCTCCAAAGACCGCGAAATCTATCAGCATAATTATTATCCATTAACCAAGCATTTTCAAATTTAAATTGACGACTTCTGCTGCTATGCTCATCTCTGTATAGAGCTATCATAATTGGATGGTGGTCTAAAAAACTCACTCTGGGGAGCACCTTAACAGAACTATCAGTGAACAAAAGTTTCCAATCTTCTGTGCCAATTACTCCATCCAACCTCTCATATATTCTCTGTCCACCATGGTATATTCCACCTCTCCACGTAAACTTTGGGCCACTCGGTCCCAAATCATACAACTTACAAGTTTCCATGTTGTTTCTAAAAGCAGCACATCTTCTATTGGAAGCACCATTACCACATTTTTTCTCACTTGGGTAAGCAATATCGTTAAAGTCCCCCGCAACAATCCAAGGCAGATTATTGTTGAGGGATATAGAACGCATCTCCTCCCATAAAAGTGTTCTTTTCTGTTCTGCGGGGCTTGCATAAACCGAGGTTAAACGCCACTCCACTCCATCATTTGCTCGCAGATTTAAATGGATCCATTGCTCCTCCTGTGCACACCATGTAACTTTAAGTTGGTTATCTTTACAAGCTACTATAATACCTCCAGCATACCCATCATTGACAACTGAGAAGAATTGGTTGAAGCCTAATCTTTTTAGAGGTTTGTGAAGATTTAAAGGATCGCACCTAGTCTCCATGAATACAAAGACTTCAGCGTTGTACATATCACAATAATATTTACTATATTTGAAAAACCCTTTACCAGCATCTCCTCTACAATTCCACCAAATAATTTTAATGTTTTTAATCATCATTGATCAATAACAAAAACAAGATACCGATATACACACTTAATCAAGTTCAGGAGTTTCCTGAACTATTTCTTCCTCCATACCATGATCCATGTCTTGACTTTGCTCCCCTAAGAGACTTGTGGGAATTCTCTCAAGAATAGGGGACCCAAGGTTGTTGACTCCTCCAACTTCTATACTGCAATCCGGAGGTCTTGAAGCTTGTCTTAAGGTTGCTTTTGCAGCTTCATTAACGGGCATTCCATTTATCTTCGCATGTAATAGATGCATGGTGTGACTATATCCCAACTGTTGTTTCTCATGCCCCTTATCTTGTAAAATGTTCCTTCCATGCACATGACCAAATATGTTATCTTTTTCCTGCAGCATATTCACGTAACCGCTTTTCAAAATATCCATATGTTGGTCCAAGTGTCGTTTCCTGGGTCCCTCAGCTTTATCTTTGAAACCAAGTGTAACACGTGTTGCCAATTTATTCCCCCTTCTTTTCTTTTTATTTTGCTCTTTTTTATTTTCTTTTTTGTCCCCATTTATGCCTATTGTTACATGCATACCCAATATGCTATCACCATCAGTGCCAGCTATGATTTCATGTTGGCCACTAACTCGTGTATCATTAATGTTTTCAATATTCTCCTGTGTGGTCATGTTTTTATGAGTGCCATTATTAGCAATCATTAGGTCATTAACAAGTTGTTCCTCTGTAATAATTCTTTCATCATTGCTTTTGTCTCCCTCTTTAATATGATCATTATTTTCCTTATCCATAATAGAGTCATTAACATTGAAGTCGTAACATTGAAATTTGATGATGGTTAGAGCACCGAAACTTTTATTTGGAAAGGTAGTCATCCTTTTTTCTTTTGTAATACTTTATTTTTGTCGAGGATTTGTAATGACCTCTTTTTTGTCTTTGCTTCTATTATCCCTAAATTTTGCCTGAACTGTTTATTTTGAGATTACAGTCAGCGGGATGTTTTAGTTTTTGATAAGTCTCCTTCATAGGTTTTGACTTAAAAAATTTCTTTTTTCTTTTTTATAGATGTTAACTGCCTGACTTAATGGTTGCGGTAACCCATCATAATCTATGTAAACAATAGCTAGTATAATTGAGTTAATTGAGTAACTACCATGCCCCAGGTTATGATTAAGGGTTTTAAATTGTACAAGAAAGAAAACTCCTATGCCTTAGGCTCAAAGGGGTTGACAAGAGATTAACATCCTTATATCTCCACTATTTAGGAATTGAAACAATGTTTGTACATCGTCAGCATAGTCTGTTCAAAAGCATACTTTTTGAGGCTGCATTATCGTTTTCTTCATCCTCCCTCAAAAGGCATACAACTTTAGCAGGAGTCGAATATCACAAAACATATGGAAAGTAAAGATGTAGTTTAAAATGAGTGATAGCGAAATAATTTATCCAAAACAAACATATGCAATGCACTGATGATGATTATTAAAACAGATAATGTCTATCATAAGTCAAATATTTAAACAAACAGAAAAGAAACTTGCAAATGAAAGTAGATCTAATGATCTAAATGTTCGTCCGTCTAGACGTCAGTCATTCTTGTCATGACTAGGCATAGGAGCAGTGATCATCCAAGGAGTTTTCAGGAGGGTTGAATTTTATTTCCCCGTCATCGATCAGATCTCAATTCTTATTCATCAATGTTCAGCAATTGTTAGTGTCATGTCCAGGACTGTTGAAATGGTATGCGCATCTCACATTGGGTTGATAGTCAGTAGCATAGGTGCTAAGATTCTTAGGAGTGTCCCTCAGAGTACTCAATTCGATCTTCAACAGATGTTGTAATGTTTGAGCCAACGACATATTGATCTTGGTAAGTTGACGCTTAGGTACGTCTGGCTTTCTTTGTTGTTGTAGAACGGCTTCAACAGATAGGTTGTGTTAATTATGACCTTTCTGGTTGTGCATAGCATTAGCCATATGAGGTTCCTCGGGTGAGTTGAAATCAATGATCTTATCATCAATTAAGTCCTGAACCTATGCTTTAATTGTCCATAATACTTTGTGTCATGATCAGGACTGTTCGAATGCTAAGCACATCTTGCATTTTACTTGTACCCAGAAACATGATTGACAAGGACTGAATATGGAGGCAAAAGGGTTATCAGGTTCTGATTAAAAAATTGTTGCAGAACTTGAGACAACAACGTATGCAATGGAGTAAATGATCGCTTAGTTTTGGATTTCCAATTATCTTGACTACCTTGCTGCCTATGCTGATACTTCTCCTTCCTGGTTAACAAGGTTCTTAACCCGTCTTGCCCCTTAGACAAATTTAGAATCAAGGTTTGGAATTGGGCGTTCTGAGCCTGAAAATTTCTGACTGATTGTTCGAGATCCATTGGTGCTGAAATAAACGGCGAGAGAAGATGAAAGACTTGTTATGGAAACCTGTTATACGATGTTATGAATGCAAATGCAATGCTTTCAAGGATATTTAAGAAATTCAGTTAGCAACATTAGAGAATGATTTGGTCGCGTCTTTGTCTGAAGAATTATGATTCTTGGACGTTCTTCTAAGGGAATCGAGCTCACCATATCCAGTGGGTCATAGCCTATGATTCGGGATACTTCTGAATTTGAAGGTACATGGCTAGAGGAAAGTAAATCCTCTTGCCCCTTGATAGGTGTTGAGCCTTTAAATTTCCCCTTGATAGGTGTTGAGCCTTTGAATTGGAAGGTATGTGGCTAGAGGAAAATAAATCCTCTTTCCCCTTGATTAGGGATTCAGTCCTTGATAAGAGCACCTGAAATTGTGTGCACTAAATTCCTAAGATCCTCGAAAGGGTTAGTTAAATCATGTTATGCTTATGATGTCATGATGTTATACGAATGCAGTGCATCAGGCAAAGCGTACGATAGTAAGGACGAGTGAGTCCCACGAGGAAAAAAACCGCAAGAAAACCAAAGGGTTAGTAGCAAGCACGGACACGTCACACAAGTATCCTTAGGTTAAAGTCTTGCATGAAGTTTGTAGGTAAGTACCCTCCCCACTAAAGTTTAGTTGGTTCAACCTGTCCTATATAAAGATTGGGTTTTATGGAGCTCATATCATTGACCTTTCTCGAAGGTGCTTATCTCAGTTTGGCAATCGAATCACCAACGGAAAAGGTCCCGAGAGTCCAGTCCATATGAGTGTAGCTTTGAGTATCAACCAACTTCAGTCGGAACCAAAGCCAGCCGTCTCGCTACTTTCTAATAGGCCAAAGTCAAGTTCAACTAAGGTTCTAGGGCAAATTAGTGCTTAATGACACCACACAGCAGCCAAGTGTTTCCTCAAGTCGGATCCCAAGGAACACCAGGACAAACCAATGTGTCACACTAACGATGGCCACCATATCAACCACATTAGTATACGCTGTGCAGTCTCCTTGGTCTCATGCCATTTACCTAAGGTACTCAGATCTGGGTTAGGATCTTTCACACAAGTAAATACCCAAAACAGCCTTTGAAATATAAAGCAGACAAATCAAACAATTAAAGTGATTCTAAACTTTAAGGTAACCCCTCTTTTTAATCGAAAGAATCCCCAACAGAGTCGTTAGTTCTGTAATACGGTGAACTGACTTTTATTTGAAATGTTGCGGTAAGCAAGAGTCGCCACTGACTTTTATTTTATTCAATTTATAGAAAGGCTAAAAGAACAAAAAAAGACCTTTTTAAAGATTTTGAGTTCGGGGGGTAAGTTATACAAAGGGAAGGTGTAAAGCATCCTTTGAATCCATGGTTGTCCATGAGCTCTTAATTTCTTAGCTCACTTTAAAAATGTTTGAAAAATAGGGTGTGAATAAAAATTTGAATAAGAACTTTAGCTTGTAAATAAGCGTAGTCTTTTTGAATTTGATTTTGAAAAGAGTGGGAAAAAGATTTGGAATTTAGAGAAAGCAATTAGTAGCAACTACCCTAAGTTTGAAAAATCGTTCTTTTAACCTTTCGGGCAAAAGGGTCTATCTATATCATGAGAGGGCAGGAAGTCTTTCAATTGGATATTGAAGGGTCATCGAGAATAATCGTTCGCCACAAGACTGTCTCATGCCATAAAGAGGGTAGGCAGTCTAAGAGAAAGATATAATAGTCATTAAATTTTTTAGGCATCATGCGAGGATACCTTAGCAATTGGGACAATCATTATATTTTATAAGGCAACCTCGGTCCTCGAGGGAGTTTCAATAACTTTAAAGGCAACATTTCTTTAGGTATCCTCGGAGTCGAGGGACTTGACTATTTAGTATTCTTAGAGCAACAAGGCACAATAATAAGGCAACAAGGCAACCAGAGGGACTACCCTAAAGGTGTGTGGGTGCACAATCATGTGGTTAACTTCGATGATATTTATCTTGTAAAAATTAGTGATTCTACGTTCAGTTCATGGTTTATCACTCCCTAGGATTACTAACCACACAGTTTAAAAATGCAGAAATTAAAGGCGAAAAAATAAAAGTTTCTACGCTATTACAATAAACACCTGCGGGGATGGGGAATTAAAGTAGAGAATAAGAGAGATGAATAATTAATTTAATTATCTTTATCTTGAGCCTTGATCTTCCTCGAACCTTCGATTGACTCTGAACATCTGAGAATTAAACGGACAATAATAGGGGTGAGTGTAGGAGGAATTCCTTGGCATTGAAAATAAACCCTAATTTAACCTATAAGGCAAAAATTAAAAGATAAAATAACATCTAAATAAGAAAAGGTTTAGAACTTAGCTTTTTGATTGGCATGGCGCGTGACTGAAGGATTTTGGTTACTCCTAAAAATTAGCCACGAAGAAGAAAAATGTTAGTGCATTAAAGATCTCAACAATTATAACGTGGCAGATCAAAAATTAAAATAATAATAATTTAGGTAAACAAATTAAAAATAAAAAAAGTTAAACCCCAAATGGGGAGCAAGTTAACCACGGTTAATAGAATAAATAAGGCAAGACAAATGACATAAGGCAAACAAAATTTTTGGAGAGAGGGTAACCGTGATTATTTTTAATAAATAAAAAAAACCTAAATTAAATTAATCATAATTATCAAAAAAATAAAATTAATTTAACTTAACAATAGAAGTTAATTTTATTAAAAATAAGTTGTTGTAATATAAAAAATAGTTTTTAAAAAGAATTAATAAAAGTGTTGTTTTTAGAAAGGAATAAAGAAAATAAAATAAAATAAATAAGAGGAGAGAAAAAAAAGAAACTCAACTCTAGATTCTGAGTGGCTGCTCCATGAGGGTGCATGATGAGAAAGTAGTCAGCTAAGTTGTTTGGCCAAAACAAGGTTAATGTCCAAAGGAAGTACCTGCAAAAAAGGATATTAATAATGTTAGTAATAATGTTAATAATGAAGATGATAATAATAATAATAATAATAATAATAAAATAATAATAATAATAATAATAATAATAATAATAACAACACAAGAAAAAAATTGGGGTTTAGATAATTAAATTATGGACAAAATTACGAATAACTTAGATTTGGCCAAATACCAAAAGGTTTTTGGCCAAATATGAATAACCTTGATTTGGTCAAGAGCCAAAAGACTTTTGGGCAAATATGAATAACCTCCTTGAGATCAAGGGATAAAGCTCCTTTCAATTGGTCAATCCATAGAAAACCTGTTCATAAGTCATGCAATGTTACGGTTAAGAAAACAAATGGAAAAATAGAAAAGTGATCGAAATAAAATCAAAAAAATATAAAAACCTGATCATAAATCAAATAAAATAAGATAACGAAGCTACAAATTTTTTGAGATTTTTTTTGAAAATACGAAAATAGAAATTAAATCAAATAAAATAGAAAAACGAGGAATTTGCGATTTTGAGCGTCGAAACAGTAGTTTCAAAATTCTGGAAAAAATTTGGAGCAAATCGAAACAGTAGTTTCAAATTTTGGCTGATAGGCTGGAAAATTTATCACTCTGCTGCAACCGGAATTGAAACCCTGAAGAAGGAGAAGTAGGAGAACATATTTTTTGTATTTGTGAGAAGAGAGAGAGAGAGAGTGAGAATAAGGGTTAGAATTGTTAGTTTTTTTAAAAAATGTAGAACCTAGTGCTATTTATTTATAAAAATTAGGTTAACAAAAATATTAAAAGAATCAATTAATTAATTAATAAATCATAACTCTAAATCAAATATAATTTGATTTTGATTTTTGAAATATTTAACTAATTATGTTGATTCTTTCCTAAACTATACAATTATACAATATTTAGAAATATGAACAAAATCTTTGTAAATCTTTTTTTTTCATGGTTTTTGGACTAAAAATACAAAAAATAAAGATTTTAATGAAAAAATAATATTTTAAAAATGCCTAATAAATAAATACGAAAATAATAATTAAATGATGGAAAAAAATACTATTTTTGATTTTTTTTAATATTTTATGATTTTTGGTGATTTTTTTTTACTAAAAAAATACATAAAAGTGAAAATTAAATATTTTAAAAAATGCCTATTTCACTAGTACGAAAATTAAAATTAAAATGATAGAAATTGCAATTTTTGTGATTTTTGAATAAACGGAAATAAAGTAAAAGGGAAAATGTTAGAAGTGGGATTTGAACTCGGGACCCCGCGCTAATGAAGCTTTCACGCTCAAATTCTTACCAATTGTGTCAATTCATTTATTCGAAATAAAATGGCGTTCGTAAGTATATGAGGGCAAATTTTAGGGTATGACACACGCGCACCATGATCCCTCCATCATCACCATTAGATCTTCATCAAAGCTGGATCCAACGCCCAGGATTGAGGGTGCATCTCAAAGACCTCCAGCCATACCATATCAGATCAAAACCCTGGTTTTTCTATATTTCTTTATCTTATTTATTTTCTTGTTTTTTATATATCCTTTTTCATTAAAACCCTAAAAAACCTTTTTATAACTTTTTTTTCTATTTTAGATTAATTATATAATAATAATAATTTAGGTTTTTAGATATTAATATAATTAATTTTAATTTAGGTTTTCTTTAAATTAATTAATTAATTTATATTTTGATTAATAATTTTAGGGTTAATTAATTAAGTTTTAATTATCAATAATATTAGGGTTAAATATGTTAGGGATCCCTATAAATATCACAGCTTTCAATTTTAGTCCTTACAAAAATTTTCTTCAAACAATGATCCTCATAATATTTTCCGTCTTTATTTTTGGTCCCTCCTGTTAGATTCCACTAACGGAGGCTTATGTGGCACGCCACGTATCACGCCGCGTCAATTAAAATAAATATTAAATAAAAGAGACAGATTGCGGGGATTTTAAACCCCCTTCAAATAATTTTAAAAAACTATAATTTTTCACAAGGAATTAATTAGGAAAATATTTGTTACCCTCATTCTTCACATCATCATGAATGAAATTTCCAACTCAATGGCTTGTAATTAGAGTACCTGTTATTATCACTATCTTGGATAAATAATCTATCTTCCATGGCTGAACTTGAAGCAGCAGTATGCGTATGCCTTGCTGAACATGTTCATGGCTTAGAACCTGTAATGCCATGTATGGATGACATTGATTACACTTGTTGTGACATGTAGGTGGAGATGAACCTTACCAGTAGACATCATCCTATCAGTATAGTCTTCTTTTATCTTCCATATCAAGTGCCTCGTTACATTAAAAAGTTTGTAGCCAAGCTACATGAATTGTTACACTCATCCAGTAGAAATCAAAACACGTAATTAGGGTTTTACACCTAATATAAAATACATAAATGCTATTCTTTCACCAAATGTTACACCTACACCGTATGTACGGACGATATTATTCATGTACGGACGATGCTGTTCATATACGGCCGAATACTATTCATGTACAGACGGGTACTATTCATGTACAGACGGGTACTATTCATGTACGGGCGTTTATTTTTAATACCTGAACGTGCATTAACCAATTTCATTACTACATTAACCAAGTTTTTACACTACATTAACCAAGTTTGATGACTGCTAAAAGATATTTTTAATACTTGGATGTTGCATTAACCAACTTTATTACTGAATTAATCAAGTTTTTACACTGTATTAACCAAGTTTGGTGATTGCTAAAAATTATTTTTAATACCTGGATGTTGCATTAACCAACTTTATTACTAAATTAACCAAGTTTTTACACTGCATTAACCAAGTTTCGTGACTGCTAAAAATTATTTTTAATATCTATATTGCATTAACCAACTTCATTACTGCATTAACCAAGTTTTTACACTGCATTAACTAAATTTAGTGACTACTGTAAAATACTATTGGGTGTAAGTATTGGTGTAACAATTGAGTGTAAGAATAGCATTACTCTATAAAATATTTGTTGTTTTTGATTCATTCCAAATCCATGAATCACTCAAATTTATTGTTGGTTAACAGTGATAGAATTTACAATAATCAAAGACATGGAAATTCTAGCCACATAATACTAATGGCTTCTTAAGACTAGTTACAATAATCAGATTATTGACCTTCATTCTAGACTCTAACAAGAACCAATTGAAGTTTTTAAAAATATATTTACAAAACAAAAACAACCACATATTGTCAATTATAAATTTCTCAAAGAACAAATGAAATAAAATCCCTTTGAACAAAATTGATCATATACAAAAGTACCCCATCTGTATTCTCCAAGCATATGGTCTATACAAGTTCTGTTAATACAAAATAATAAATAAGTATGATGAAATTATATCCTACGTCTCTAAATGTTTTAAGAACTTTTGATTGTTTTGAATGAAGTTTTAATATAGTTTTTGCTAATTAGACTAGTCAACTAAGAGTGTGAGTTGTGACATGTAAAGTTTTCTAGGGAACAAGAGGAGTTCCCCTGAAGCCATATTGTGATAGTAGAGATGCGGCAAATCCACCGAATATGTATACATTATCTTCTGATATAAATTATGATTTGAAAAATAATGTACAAATCAAAACTTAAGAATACTGGTACAACATCATTTCAAAAGAAGCTAAATACACATTTGGCTAAAAGCCTGTAATTCTCTTACTGTTGTGAAAAGATAAATATACTGATTTTCAAATGTGAAGAATGAGGGTAACAAAGATTTCACTATCAATTGTTTGATTAATTGCTTTTGAAAATTTATTATTTTTAAAGTTATTTAAAGGGAGTTTAAAACCTCCGTAATCTATCTATTTTTAATTAATATTAACTTTAATTAACGTGGCGTTACACGTGGCGTGCCACGTAAGCCTCCGTTAGTGAAATTTAACAGGAGAGACTAAAAATAGGGACGGAAAATATTGCAAGGACCATTGTTTGAAGAAAAATTTTGCAGGACTAAAATTGAAAGTTGTCATATTTATATGGACTAAATACTTATTTAACCCATAATATTAATTAAGTAAATTAGGTTAATTTAAAATCAATTTAGGGTTCATAAAATTAATTTAATCAGGATTAGCTGATTTTAAAATTAATTAGGTTAAAAAACCAATAATTAATTTTTAGGGTTTGTTAGCCTCGATTAATTTAAAAACCCTAGTAGCCATAAGTGTCTTAGGTAGGTGTTGCCCATTAACTGTAGGTTTCTCCCTTAGGTGAATATTGTCATTAGGTTTTCAACCTTGTAGATTTATTTTACCCATTAGGTTTTTTCTTAACCATAAGGTTTTTGACCCTGTTTTTCTAAACTTATATATTTTTTATTCGCGAATTCTTTCCTCACCTCATACTTTGTGATTGTCGCATGTTTGTTTATTATCCTACTTTTATCTTAATTCCACCTTTTTTTAATTGTGCTATTTATTTATTCACTTTTTTTAAATTCTAGAAATTATGTATAGGTCGCAATAAGTTTTCTTGTAATAGTAATTAGGTTTATTTTCTGCCTTTATTTTTTCGCCTTTTATTTTTCTGCCCACAAGTGTTTATTGTAATAGCGTAGGAACTTATATTCTCTGCCTTTAATTTCTGTATGATATTAATTGTTGTGGTTAGTAATCCTAGGGAGTGCAAGCCTTGCTAAAATTAACATAGCTCACTAATTACAAGATAAAATATCCGAACTGTATCACTTGATTGTCCCACACACACACACTTTCGAGGTAACCTCTTTTGTTGCCTGTTGCCTTTTAATTATGATTCTAAAATGAAAAAAAATTTAGCCACCTCCTATCCTTCTTGGTCACCTCTGGCGAATTTACGAAAATACCCCTTGTTTCGGAAGTTCATTTCCGAAAACGTAGTTTTATTGGAAAAAAAGGTGTTTTCGGAAATGAATCTCCGAAAAGTTGAATATTTTAATGAAAAATATTGACTTCGGAGATGCATCTCCGAAATAAGGTTAATTTTCAGAAACTTGGTGAATTCGGAAGTTCATCTCCGAATTCACCCCCCTTGGAGGAATTCGGAAATGAACTTCCGAAATAAGGTCTGGACAGAAGAAAAATAACAAACAAGAACGATTCCCTTTATTTAATCGGATGAAGATTACATCGATCACATTACATAAGATTAAAGTTACATATTGTTAAACACGGGTAGGTGAGGATGAGTCAACATTTTGATAACGTCGGCCCCTGATCTTGAAGTTTCGCGTCCAACTCGATCGGACCCTTCGAAGAAAATCGGTCGAACGTTGTCCACAAAACCGCTAAATCTTCATCTTTCTTGATCTCAAAAGGTGTCAATTCAATGCCTCCCTCGTCGTTAAGCGATGGCGAGCGGTACTCGAGCTTCACAACCTTTCGATTTTCGGAATATTGCAATAGCATGTGGAGCAACGTTATCAACTCCGCAAACGGCGTGTTGCGCGAGAAGCGAAATTGGAACGGCATCGGGTAGCCGGTGGTGAAGTAGACGAATGCTAGGTGGGGGTAGGTTTGTGTGATTTGTGTTTCTAGGTGTGAAGAGGATGAAGAAGAGTGTGTTGTATTTATATACTTATTGGAGTAATAATGGCCCAACAAACCTTATCTTGCACTCAGTGGATGTTTCGGAAATGAACTTCCGAAAATTGGAGGCAAACTAGTATATTTCGGAAGTTCATTTCCTAATTATGCAGAAACATACATAAATTTTGCATTTTATTGATTGCTTAGTGTTTTGTGTATAAATTGCAAAAGGAATCAAAATAGACATAAATTAGACAATGATGATATAAAACATACTTATATTATATATGTATTGAATCGGTCAGATTTTACATGATAAACAACAATACATACAAAAATGGTCATTACAAACAAAAAATGATCCGGAACAAACTAAAATTCACCGAACCAATCGGTGGATCCTAAGTCCAAAATAGGTACGTTCTTCGACCGCTCTCTATTTTGCTCGCGCTCTTGGCTCATCATTTCTTCAAACTCCGTCATTCTCGAAACGAACGGATACGGCCAAGTCTCCGCCTCATTTGAACGATGTGCCGTCCATTGACAAGAAGTAGCCGGTACAAACGACACGCCATTGGATGTTCGTGTAACTTGGAATCCAAGGCATGATTATGAATTCCACAAATCACGGTTAGATGCCACAAATCATCAACCCTCCAAGTCGCCCACAACTTAAACAGACACCCGCACTTTCTCGATCCCGTGTCTTCGTGTTTTAGCACCCGGTTTGATTGTGCATAACTCCCACCCCGTTCGCAATTCAAAACAACAAAATCTTTCCGCCTATTATTTCCATTGTCGGACCTTAAAATTATAATTCCAAATCCAACTTTACTAGCTTTGTTCTGAACCCAATCAATCAAATACTCGCGACTACCGAAGCTCTGATCATTGGTAAATTGTTTCCGAACATCAACCGCATTGATCATAGCTCGATCATCGATAACCAAATCGTTTTTAACATTGACAACTTCCGGAACTACTGCGCCATCGTCTTGCACAATGTTGTCCAGATGCACATACCTAACATATGCAAAAATTAGCAAAATTGGCCAAAAGTGTTTTTTTTAACTGCCAGGGCATATTTCGGAAGTTCATTTCCGAAATTTGTTAGGTAATATATTTCGGAAATGAACTTCCAAACCATCGCAGGTTTCAGCAGAAAATTCATCAATCAATGTAGTGAAATAGGGGATGAAATGGGAGATGTTTACCTCAAATTGTAGCTTTCTATGCTCCCTTAACGTGATCAACGGTTTGAAACTTGATTTTGAGACGAAAAATGGATGGAGATTGATTGAGTTTTGGAGAGGGTTTGGAGAAGTTTTGGAGAAAAAATGATGAAATAGTGAAGGAGGGAAAATTGTATATGCAGTAATATTTTCGGAAATGAACTTCTGAAATATTCACGGTTTTGAATTTTTTTTGACTTCGGAAATGCATCTCCGAAAACACCACTTTTTTGGTGTTTTCGGAGATTCATTTCCGAAAAGTATGAAAATTCAAAAAAAAAATAACTTCGGAGATGCATCTCCGAAGCAGGGGTAATTGGGGGATTTTGCTGGGGGTGACCCCCATAGGGAGGTGGGTAAAGAAAAATTCTTCTAAAATAGTCAAGTCCCTCGATTATGAGGATACCTAAAACAAATGTTGCCCTCAGTTCATTATCATCAACAACTTTGTCCCTCGATGTTGCCTTCGGTAAATGATGATTGTCTAATTGCTAAGGTATCCTCGCCTGTTGCCTAAATAACTATTATATCCTTCCCTAAAGACTACCTGCCCTCTTTATGGCAGGGACAGTCTTGTGGCAAACGATAATTTCGATGACCCTTTTTAAATCCAATGAAAGGACTACCTGCCCTATTTATGGTATGGATAGCCCTTTCCCATTAAAGTCTAAAACAACAGAAAATCTTAACTTTAGGATAGGGGTGTTCGCGGGCCGGTTTGGTTCGATTTTGAGAGAATCCGATATCCAAACCGATTAAAATTAAATGGATTGGTTTGGATTGGATTTACAAATTTTTGCGATAAAGTCTAAACCGAACCAATCCGAGAAACAACGGATTGGTTTGGGTTGGATTGATCGGGTAGATGAAAAATGAAAAAATATTTTTAAAAAATAACTTATTTACAAAAATTAATTTTTCATAATATTATAAAAATATAATATTAATAGTGTTCAAATTTAAATATTATACTAGAAATTTTTCTCTAATAGATTCAAAAATATCTAACAAGAAAAATATCTAAGATTAAGACTTTTGAATCTATAACTAGTCACTTGAATTAATATGATAATGAATGTGTTTCATAACTTTATGTTCATTTATCATATTACACTATCAATTTTCTAATAACAAATTAAAATAGCATAACTTGTCCACACACGACATTTTATTTTTTTCTTATTGAAGTTGAATGATTGGTAGTAAGTTTCATGATAATTAATTATGGTTGGTTTGGGTTGGGCTTGCGGGTAGAAAATTGAAAATCCGATGCCCGAACCGATTGTCATTGAATTTCATTGGTTTGGTTCGGTTCTTGCCCGAACTGAAAAAATATCCAACTCAAACACTATGGTTTAGTTCGGATTCTGGTTTGGTTCGAATTTACCCGAACCAATGAACACCCCTACTTTAGGATAATTGCTTTTTAATTGCTTGCTTTTTTTCAAATCAAAATCTCTTCCCACTTCTTTTCAAAAATCAAATTAAAAAAGACTACGCTTATTTACAAGCTAAAGTTCTTCTTCAAAATCTTTTCTTATTCACACACTACACTACAAACATTTTGAAAATAAAAGTGAGCTAAGGAATTAAGAGCCCATGGATAACCATGGATACAAAGGGTGCTTACACCTTCTCTTTGTATAACCAACCCCCCCCCCCCCCCCCCCCCGGAACTCAAAATCTTTCAAAAGGTCTTTTATGTTCTTTTAGCCTTTCTAATTGGATAAAATAAAAGTCGGTGACGACTCCTGCTATCCGCGACATTCTTTAAAGTCAGTTCTCCCACCGTGTTACACCGAATATATGAATTCACCATAAGATATTAGTGTATTTTCATATCAAGTGTAAAATCTAATGCCACCTCTCTTTATGCGTAAATAGGATTGGTCAATCAAAATTTATTTAGGCAGATTACTATAATGGGTAAAGTTTAGTGCAAATAATATTTGATAAGAAGGATATATTAGGGAGTTCAAATGTAGTTTCTAAGCTTAGTGCAAATAATTCATTACGATTTAAAAGTTGTTATCAACATATAGTTTAATTTGTTTTTGAACATTTTATTCGAATTAAGTGAACTCAATTTTTTAACACTATATGTAGTAAATTAAAACTTTTTAATCACTCAATATTAGAAATTTTATTAACAAGAAAATTTGTATAAATTTTTCACATTTGAATATCATATTGTATCACTTATATAAGATAATAAGGATAAAAATGTAAATTATTAATAAAACCCCTTTCATCCCCTCTTGAACCAAACATATTTTTAATTATAATCTCTTCTTTCTCCTCCCCTCCCCTCGTTTGAACCAAACATTTATCTGATTAAAAAAATCCCCTCACCTTCCCTCCCCTCCACTAAAATCCCTCTCTTCCCCTCCCCCTCATTTGAACCAAACAGACCCTTAGAGTGGATGGTTTGTGCAAACTTTTTAGCATATTTGAAGTCATTGGATGCCAAACAAACATTTCCAACAAGGTTTCCTCAGACCTCAAGTGCATAACAAGTTCCTCATATGTTTTCTCTGGTCCTGTTTTCTTTCAAAGCTTTACAATACCGATCTGGTTTACTGAACATAAAATTGGATGACTTTTCAAGTCAGCTTTGCATGATCAATATTACAACAAGGAAATTGTTCAAAATGGTCCAATAACATAAAACTAATAGCAACTAATTTAACCAATCAAATAGCATAAGATAAATAGTATTATATGAACCGTTGGAAACTTAACGGGAATTGAAATGGTCGTCCTATTTTTATGGGAGTTAATTTTAGTGGAATTAATTATTAATATTATTTAATTATTAATTAATAATGAGTCAATCATCTGACTAAATAACTTCCTCTCACTATTTTCTCTCCACTCTCCCACTATTTTCTCTCCACTTAGTTGAATCATTTACTTATTAATATGATTCTTAAGCTTTTTGGAAACGTACGTCAAATTTCTAAATTTTGGAATCTCTCTTCTCCCTGTCTATTCTCTTCATCTCAAAATAATTTCTTTCTTCTTTATTTTTCGAGTGGCCTTGTGCGCCATAAACGACTGAAATTGTTTCAGATACTACGAATGGTTTTTTAAACCATCTCTGAAGGTGTATCACTTCAACCGATTCTCACAAGTGTAAGTGACAATCGTAATTTCAGAGCGAGTTGTTTTATCCTGAAGACGTCATGTGTATTTTTGAGCTGCTTTGCATAACTTTGACAGTACCACAAAACGTCTTAAAGAAAGCGAACTAGTCCGCGGCTCAGCCGATAATTTCTTCTGTTTTAAAACTGAAAAAACAACATGAACCAACCAAATACTATATATATTTATAACAAAAGATTGTAAATCTTTATTTATATGCAATGGTCATGAAAATTGGTTGTCTTGTGTTAAGATAAGCTATTTGGAAAATATTTACAAAGCTAATTTTATTTGGAAAACATCATTCAGTCTCTATTGACTTCCCGCGAGTATGGATTTTGTTGGAAGAAAAAATAATTTATCTTTTCTCATTCATTAAAACCCCCGAAATAATAAGAATTAATATAAATATCTTATAGTTTCAAAATTTCAAAAACCCGTTTTGAATTATTTTAAAAACCCGTTTTGAATTATAAAAACTGGACAGCTTTTATAGCACACAACTCCAAAAATTTAAAAACCCGTTTTGAATTATAAAAACTGGACAGCTTTTATAACACACAACTTTCACTTTTCTCTTCCCGTTACTATTTTCTTTTAAAGTGACAATTCTCGAATTCTTCAATCTATATTTTAATATTTTCTATATTTTAAAAAACACCGAGAGTCTGTGTACTTAACGTTTTCTAAATTATCAAATTAACATAAATCTAAAAATTGAATACTCCATGTATGACAATTTCACTTGTATTGTGCTCAAATTTCTCACTATGCTGGAAACGAATGAACTGTGTGATTGTGATTCGCAAATTCTCTCATCTCTATCAAAAGCCACCTCCAAAACAAACCCTTAAACTTGAGAGTAGGAAATATTCATATTAAAGGTTAGAAAATACTAAACATCATCAGATTATGCAGATAAATGACAAACAGAAATGACCCTCAATGGTGTGAAATAATAACACAAGAAACATGAGAGGTTAAAATCCCAAAATATTTCAATTTGTTTTTCTTTGATATTTGCTTCCACAATAGTAAGTTTGGGTTAATAACTAAAAATTGAAGTGAAGAATGTCGCATGTCTCTCTGTTTTGTAATTTACTCACAATAAAACCACCAGTGTCATGCACGGGTCTAAAACTAGAATCAGAAGTCTGTACATGCTTGTTTTCACCGCCAAATTTTTAACATAACCAAAATGCATTCGCAGGAGGTAGATGCAGTAAACATGATTTCCTGCAAAAGGAATAAAGAATTAGAGTTAATGGGAAAATACTACCGTGGCAACAAGCATCAGTCGCATTGCAAAAATTACATTTCGAGTTTCCAAAATTCAAGAAACATAACACTACAAGAATGGAATTACATATCACTACAAGCAAGATATACAAACAACTATCATCCTAACATTTGTTATTTAAAAAAAATCAAATGAAAAATATGCAGTGAAACTGTTCTATCATATAGATCAATTCTCCATAAGTCAATGGTAGTGGATAAGAGAAAATAATAATATTCATTCATACCAGAAGAAGGGTATACACAAACTGCAAAAACAGTATTAAAAAATAAACTAAGTTCTTATTTGTAGCAGACATCCAATCACAGTGGTTGCATATACTTTAGCAACAACAAACCAATTCAAATATGAAGTTATTATTATAAATACAACAAATTTGGGAACAAGTGCAAGCCAGGTTATATTGTAACTCTAAAAAAGTGAGATTACAATTTCAACAAAAAAAAAAAGACTAAGAAGCACAAATAATCTCTTGAAATGAAAGTCATCAGAATATGCCAGGACTGCAAAATACTAGTCAACTTACTCTTACTCAGGCGAGTGATTGGATATAGAAAAGAGTATTGACATGAGATGGAAAATAAAATAAACTCAGTAAAAGAATGTCTTTGGGATACATTATGAACAAAAAAAATAACCCCACCCTAAACAAAGGAACAGAGCGAAAAACAGTTAGAACAATTAAGCACAGACCTCTAGTAAGGGTTCAGTCTACATTAAAGAACACAAAGAAATGGCTAACTTTAGTGAAGTCCGAATAAGTGTTGAAACAAAAGGATATATAAACAATAATAGAACTAATAGAAAAGTGAAAAAAAGAAAGTGGCCGAAGCATATTATAAATAACAAAATCAAATATAATTTGAAAGGAACTATAAGCATTTACCATGTTATGTTTTAATGGCACACGAGTAGACCTTAGGCCCGGACCTGTGATTGGAGACTTGGGCCTGAAAAGTTGTAAGAGAGGTGGAAGAATCTTGTGCTTGAAAGGTAATGTAATACATATTACCAGTGGTAGGGCTCCAGGTTGACTTGACAATGTTAGCAAACACAAAATGTGTATCCTAAAAATTAAATGAATAATTAGTTGATACATCAATGAGGGAATGAATGAATAAGCATAATAAACGGCAGTAGTTTTAAACCTTGTCAGCATTGTATTTTTCTAAAGCAAGGTTGCAGAGGGGAGTGAGGCGAAGACGAACATCTTCGGTTATAGGAAGGGGTCCTGTACCACCACATTTACCTGATATTTTTGGGACGCTGATAGCATCGAAAACCTGTGTTTACCCCAATCAATCAAAATTAAACGAAAATAAAGTGAAAAGAGAAATTGAAATAGAAGGAAAATGAGATGGTTACACTTAGGTTGCGAGAGCGTTCTCTATAATCATCCATGGCGACTTTAATTTGCTGATCCTTAATGATCTGAGCCTTATTCTTATACACAAAGCGTCGGCACGAAAACTCGAAAGGCTCGGGATCATCGTCATACATAGAGAAATCACTCATCTTAAGCTTTTTAAGTGGTTTCGAATTCAAAAGACGTTGAGCCACTTACCTCTTTCTGGCAAGCTTTCAGAGGAAGGTCGGGTGACGCCGAAAGAAGCGGAGTGGTTTTCCATTGCAAGAATCACCAGCTAGTTATTCGCAAATACGTAAACCCTAAACACCCGATTCTTTCTATTGTATATATTTATAACCAGAATAAAGCAGTGTTTTGTGTTTTCTTTGGGCTTGTCTGCTTACGACGACCCACACGCCCACTACATAAATATATAACATTCCATGCATGACAATTGTACTAAAACAAAATATTCATTACGAAAAAATATCGAATAAAAAATATTTTTATTTACAAGAAAAACTAGCGGCATTTGTTTTTAAAATGTAATAAAAGAATTATTTAATCAACAAATTTTACTATTTTTAAAAATAATAATAAACTTGTGTCATTATTTTTTGTATATATATTATTTTTAAATGAACAATTTACTTTTTCCGATATAAACATAATTTTTTGAAGATTGTTGTAGAATTTGGCCACTAATGCAACTTGGTCAAGTTTCTTCCTAATCACAAATATTAATCCTACAATATAGTAAATTGTTAAACAAAACCTAAGGCGTGACATTGTCATTAAGGATTTATCCGCCTCATAAGCGCACATCTCCCGGGATTCAATAGGTTCTTTCCAAATTCTTTATGAATTTGAAGTATCAGAAAATAATAGAAAAAATATGTATATTGTTGATGGGTAGTTGTAGTCTAATGTCATATATAATTTATTAATAATATTAATTGTGATTTATAACTTATTATATTAAATATGTTGAAAATATTTAAATAGTTTTTTTAACAAAAAAAATAATGACATAACAAATGACATGTGCTATTATGGATAACAATTGGTATGGAATGGGTATGGTATTATAGTACCCGTTTTCATACCGCAGTTTAAAAATCTCCATACTCGAGCCCATATCCGCTGGGCACCAACGTTTGAGCATGTTCTTGTGTCCTATAGGTACCTAAGTACTCAAACCCATATCTATACCCGTTTACCGAAATTTCTAATAAAAATTCATGATCAATTATAATTTATCATGTGATTTTAAGTTTTTTAACAACATTAATAAAAAAAATTAAAGATATTGTTGAGTTAAGATATTAACCAACACTTGTATTAAGACGCGTACAAATCTAATAGTGATGTATTCAATAAAATCGATAAGCAAATATATATATATATATATATATATATATATATATATATATATATATATATATATATATATATATATATATATATATGGGTATGAACGCGGTGAGACCTAAGGTACTCGTACCCGCGTCCATACTCATTCATTTTAGTGGATAATTATTCGTGCTCACTTTACAGATTTTTGCCCTATTCGTTAATGGTCATTTTTGTGGTTGCCCATTGGGGATGAATCCAATTGTCATTCTTAGATGTTATGGTCAGATAGGAAACTTGATACTAATATTTTGAATTATACAAGTTAAAATTAGTGATAAGTGACATACATTTTTGTATTTTCATATATATTAATTTTTTAAAAAATATTGTATCTTAAATTAAAAATATTAGTAACATTAATAATTAAAAAACAACACACTTTTTTTCTTCCATATTTGAACTCATAAATTGTTTTAAGTATATACACAATAATATAAATATGCTTTTAAAAAATTAAATATATTTAGTGCATAAATATAATTTTTCCATATATACAAATATAATATTTGAATCAACTATATACTTTACAGTATGTAAATATAAAATTTATTTTGACGTTATTTATAATATAAATGAAAAAACAAAATTATTTAACCAAGAAAGTTTAATATTTTTTAAATTAAACATATTTTTATTTATATTTAAAGCATAAATATAATTCTTCCATATATACAAATATCTGGATCAACAACATATTTTCCCGTGTGTAAATATTATTATTTGTATTTTCATTCATGTAATTTGTTTAATTTATAAAGTATTTATTAATAAAGTATTAAAATAAGGGTTTAATGGATATGCACTGAAAATGTAAAAAAGTTTCACACTGTCATCCAATAAACAAACACCAGTTTGCCATGTCATTAGTTTTTTTTTAAAACAAAAGAATGTTTTAATTGGATACATGGTTGTGATTGGTTGACAGTGTAAAACTACTTTACAGTTCGTCACCCCTTTTCTCTTAAAATAATTACAGTAATACAATATTTTTGTTTTTTTTTAATAAAATGGAGGACCTAAGCCCAAAAAGAAAAATAACTACACAGGATCAAAGAAATAACTATTAATTCCTAGAGAATCTGCGGCCATAAAAGGACGGAGTAAATCAGCAGCAACATCATGAATAGAATCCCTCCTATCCAGACAAGCTTTGTTTGCTAACGCGTCAGCACACATATTTGATGACTTGGGAGCATACGAGATAATGACCGTCTCAAGCAGCGGGATTATATCTTTTATCTGACGCAAAATGGGAATGCAATCCAAATCTCCATTAACACCTTCTTCGATTGGTTGCACCGCAACTTTAGAATCAACATTTAAATCCACTCTAGTGAGGCCCAAAGATAGAGTAAGTTTCAAGCCTTCAACAACTCCCCAAAATTCGACATGCAAAGCAGAACACACCCCCAAGTATTTAGAAAAGCTACCTCTCCAAGCACCATTGTGATCACAAATGATACCACCGGAACCAGCTTCCTTGTTAAATTTACTAGCCTCGTCCGTATTAAGCTTCCACATACCTCTAGTGGGCGGCTTCCACCCCATGAGACCACTGTTATTATCCCCTCCTATATAATGTTTATTTGCCATCGTAGCACTCACATACTCCTGATTTCTTCTCAAAATATGAATGGTGGGATGAAAAGGTCTCTCAAAATTAGTGTCATGCTCTTCAAAGTTATGCCACTGCCACAGTGTATTGCAAGCAATGCTCCAGACACCTACGCTCCTTTGTTCCCGGAGTTACGATAATTAAGGTTAAGATGAATCCAATCTCTGAGGTCTAGCGTGAAAAACTCCATCTGAATGTCACTTGGCACTATACACATCCAGATTATATCACACTTGGGGTAGTCACGTAGTGCATGCATGGTTGTCTCGCACACATCACCGCAAAGACGACATCCTGCACTCCCCAACCCCTTCTTATGCTTGCTGAAGTTCGTGAGCATCCTGCCATGCTTTAAAAGCCAAAGGAAATAGCGACATCGTTGAGGAATAGTAGATCTCCATATATTCCTCCAGTATGTATCTGCCATATTACCGGTGTTATCATCCAGCTCCAAATACGTAGCTTTGATCGAGAAAGATTCCTCATTATTATCTGCAAAACAAAAATGGTCAGAAAAATTGGTAGTGTTAGGAGGCACACACGACCTAAGTCTAGCAATCCAACGCTGAGGCAGCCAATCATTCTGAATTTGGAAATTCCACTCTCCCCTCTCATCTAACAAATCACGCACTTTAACCCCTCTAAGATCCATAGGAATGTTAACATCAGCACCAGTGAAGCAGAATTTTCTACCCAACCAATCATCTTCCCACGCCAGAATTTGATTACCATCACCAACAATCCATCTACCTGTACTTCTCAGCAGCGGAATCGTGTGAACAATATCTTTCCATAGACTGGAGACGGTAGTCTTCGTCTTGGTCCAGCCTTGATCCTCTCGAATATTATACTTATTGCGAATCACTTGGCACCACAAATCATTAGCATTGGTAACCATTCTCCATCCCAACTTCATCAAGCAAGCATCATTGAGGATGTATAACTTTCGCAGACCCACTCCTCCTTGATTCTTCGGTGTTGTGACCACATCCCAAGCAACAGCATGAATCTTCTTTTTCTCATCATTGTCTCCCCAAACAAACTGTCTTTGCAATATTTGAATTTCATCAAGACAACTTTGAGGAAGTATGTTTGTCATCATAGGATATAAGGGAACAACTTCAATAACGCTCTTTGCAAGCGTTATTCTCCCAGCTAGTGAAATATTATCACGTTTCCAGCGAATAAGTTTACCCTCAATTTGGTCTATGATATACTGGAAAGCATGCCCTTTAAGCTTCTTACCATTAAGGGGGACTCCGAGATATTTACCAAAGCAGCGTGTATGTTTAAACTTGGAGGCAAGTAAAATTTTCTGCTGCATACTCCGCGAAACATTCTTAGAAAAAAGGATGCTCGTCTTTTGATCACTCACCTCTTGGCCCGACATCTTACAAAAAACATTTAACGTTTGCACGACGCATTGAATCTTCCTATCCGTAGCCTCGCCAAATAATAATAAGTCGTCTGCAAACATTAAATGAGATATCTTCATTCCTTGCCTACCAAGCTTCAAGCTCTTCCATCTTCGATTATAACTTCATCCTCAATGAGGTGTGAAAGTTTATCCATACACAACACAAATAAATACGGAGAGACTGGGTCCCCTTGGCGAATCCCTCGTTGAGGGCGGAAGAATTCGTTCTAAGCACCATGCCAATTCACGTTTGTCTCGAAACTCGTAACAGCATGCATGATGATATTACTCAACTTCTCTGTAAATTTAGCTTCTTGCACCATGTGCCAAATAAACTCCTACCTGAGTTTATCGTAAGCTTTCGACAAGTCAATCTTTATAGCAAAATAACCATGCTTACCTTTCATCTTTTCCATAGAATGCATGGCTTCCCTTGCAATTATTATATTCTCATGTATGAGTCTTCCCGGGACGAAGCCCATTTGATAAGGAGAGATAAGGGTCATCATATGTTTTTTTAGTCTACTGACAATAATTTTACTTACAACCTTGTAAATGTTGTTACACAACGAAATGGGACGGAATTGGGAAACTAGGATCGGTTTCTCAATCTTAGGAATCAAGAATATATTTATCTGGTTCACCTGAGCAATGGTATCCGGTTTATCCCACATTTATCTCACAAATTCACAAACATTGGCCCCAACTATATTCCAAGATCTTTGGTAGAAACCTGTCGGAAAACCATCTGGACCAGGAGCTTTCCATGGCTACATATCAAAAACAACTTGCTTTATTTCAGCATTTGTTACATTGTCACCCAGCTTTTTAAGTTCTTCCTCAATTACTGGTGGAAACGAATACTTGGTTTGATACGAGCTACCGCCGAGATCCCTTATCGTAAAAAGATCCTTATAGAAATTATTTACTAACTCCTTCAATTCTGCAACTTTATCAATCCAATTACCCTCATTATCCTGCAGCATCATTATATTATTTTTCCTTATCCTATTCACAACTTTAAGATGGTAATATCTCGTGTTGCGGTCTCCATCAGTGAGTCACTTAGCCCTCGATCGTTGGAACCACATAAGCTCCTCTTGCTTTAAAAGAGTGTTCAGATCCTGTTGTAGCCTTGTCTCATGACGAATCAGTCCTCGATTATCGTGACGGAGATGAGTGCTCTCCTGAATCCCTTTTAGACGGGCCCAAATTCTGTTCTTTGTTCTTTGGACATAACTGACGTTCCATTGTTTCCAATCCTTAACATCACTCCTAATTCTATTAAGGTTGGACAAAATGTTCTCACCATTTCTCCAAAGACCGCGAAATCTATCAGCATAATTATTATCCATTAACCAAGCATTTTCAAATTTAAATTGACGACTTCTGCTGCTATGCTCATCTCTGTATAGAGCTATCATAATTGGATGGTGGTCTAAAAAACTCACTCTGGGGAGCACCTTAACAGAACTATCAGTGAACAAAAGTTTCCAATCTTCTGTGCCAATTACTCCATCCAACCTCTCATATATTCTCTGTCCACCATGGTATATTCCACCTCTCCACGTAAACTTTGGGCCACTCGGTCCCAAATCATACAACTTACAAGTTTCCATGTTGTTTCTAAAAGCAGCACATCTTCTATTGGAAGCACCATTACCACATTTTTTCTCACTTGGGTAAGCAATATCGTTAAAGTCCCCCGCAACAATCCAAGGCAGATTATTGTTGAGGGATATAGAACGCATCTCCTCCCATAAAAGTGTTCTTTTCTGTTCTGCGGGGCTTGCATAAACCGAGGTTAAACGCCACTCCACTCCATCATTTGCTCGCAGATTTAAATGGATCCATTGCTCCTCCTGTGCACACCATGTAACTTTAAGTTGGTTATCTTTACAAGCTACTATAATACCTCCAGCATACCCATCATTGACAACTGAGAAGAATTGGTTGAAGCCTAATCTTTTTAGAGGTTTGTGAAGATTTAAAGGATCGCACCTAGTCTCCATGAATACAAAGACTTCAGCGTTGTACATATCACAATAATATTTACTATATTTGAAAAACCCTTTACCAGCATCTCCTCTACAATTCCACCAAATAATTTTAATGTTTTTAATCATCATTGATCAATAACAAAAACAAGATACCGATATACACACTTAATCAAGTTCAGGAGTTTCCTGAACTATTTCTTCCTCCATACCATGATCCATGTCTTGACTTTGCTCCCCTAAGAGACTTGTGGGAATTCTCTCAAGAATAGGGGACCCAAGGTTGTTGACTCCTCCAACTTCTATACTGCAATCCGGAGGTCTTGAAGCTTGTCTTAAGGTTGCTTTTGCAGCTTCATTAACGGGCATTCCATTTATCTTCGCATGTAATAGATGCATGGTGTGACTATATCCCAACTGTTGTTTCTCATGCCCCTTATCTTGTAAAATGTTCCTTCCATGCACATGACCAAATATGTTATCTTTTTCCTGCAGCATATTCACGTAACCGCTTTTCAAAATATCCATATGTTGGTCCAAGTGTCGTTTCCTGGGTCCCTCAGCTTTATCTTTGAAACCAAGTGTAACACGTGTTGCCAATTTATTCCCCCTTCTTTTCTTTTTATTTTGCTCTTTTTTATTTTCTTTTTTGTCCCCATTTATGCCTATTGTTACATGCATACCCAATATGCTATCACCATCAGTGCCAGCTATGATTTCATGTTGGCCACTAACTCGTGTATCATTAATGTTTTCAATATTCTCCTGTGTGGTCATGTTTTTATGAGTGCCATTATTAGCAATCATTAGGTCATTAACAAGTTGTTCCTCTGTAATAATTCTTTCATCATTGCTTTTGTCTCCCTCTTTAATATGATCATTATTTTCCTTATCCATAATAGAGTCATTAACATTGAAGTCGTAACATTGAAATTTGATGATGGTTAGAGCACCGAAACTTTTATTTGGAAAGGTAGTCATCCTTTTTTCTTTTGTAATACTTTATTTTTGTCGAGGATTTGTAATGACCTCTTTTTTGTCTTTGCTTCTATTATCCCTAAATTTTGCCTGAACTGTTTATTTTGAGATTACAGTCAGCGGGATGTTTTAGTTTTTGATAAGTCTCCTTCATAGGTTTTGACTTAAAAAATTTCTTTTTTCTTTTTTATAGATGTTAACTGCCTGACTTAATGGTTGCGGTAACCCATCATAATCTATGTAAACAATAGCTAGTATAATTGAGTTAATTGAGTAACTACCATGCCCCAGGTTATGATTAAGGGTTTTAAATTGTACAAGAAAGAAAACTCCTATGCCTTAGGCTCAAAGGGGTTGACAAGAGATTAACATCCTTATATCTCCACTATTTAGGAATTGAAACAATGTTTGTACATCGTCAGCATAGTCTGTTCAAAAGCATACTTTTTGAGGCTGCATTATCGTTTTCTTCATCCTCCCTCAAAAGGCATACAACTTTAGCAGGAGTCGAATATCACAAAACATATGGAAAGTAAAGATGTAGTTTAAAATGAGTGATAGCGAAATAATTTATCCAAAACAAACATATGCAATGCACTGATGATGATTATTAAAACAGATAATGTCTATCATAAGTCAAATATTTAAACAAACAGAAAAGAAACTTGCAAATGAAAGTAGATCTAATGATCTAAATGTTCGTCCGTCTAGACGTCAGTCATTCTTGTCATGACTAGGCATAGGAGCAGTGATCATCCAAGGAGTTTTCAGGAGGGTTGAATTTTATTTCCCCGTCATCGATCAGATCTCAATTCTTATTCATCAATGTTCAGCAATTGTTAGTGTCATGTCCAGGACTGTTGAAATGGTATGCGCATCTCACATTGGGTTGATAGTCAGTAGCATAGGTGCTAAGATTCTTAGGAGTGTCCCTCAGAGTACTCAATTCGATCTTCAACAGATGTTGTAATGTTTGAGCCAACGACATATTGATCTTGGTAAGTTGACGCTTAGGTACGTCTGGCTTTCTTTGTTGTTGTAGAACGGCTTCAACAGATAGGTTGTGTTAATTATGACCTTTCTGGTTGTGCATAGCATTAGCCATATGAGGTTCCTCGGGTGAGTTGAAATCAATGATCTTATCATCAATTAAGTCCTGAACCTATGCTTTAATTGTCCATAATACTTTGTGTCATGATCAGGACTGTTCGAATGCTAAGCACATCTTGCATTTTACTTGTACCCAGAAACATGATTGACAAGGACTGAATATGGAGGCAAAAGGGTTATCAGGTTCTGATTAAAAAATTGTTGCAGAACTTGAGACAACAACGTATGCAATGGAGTAAATGATCGCTTAGTTTTGGATTTCCAATTATCTTGACTACCTTGCTGCCTATGCTGATACTTCTCCTTCCTGGTTAACAAGGTTCTTAACCCGTCTTGCCCCTTAGACAAATTTAGAATCAAGGTTTGGAATTGGGCGTTCTGAGCCTGAAAATTTCTGACTGATTGTTCGAGATCCATTGGTGCTGAAATAAACGGCGAGAGAAGATGAAAGACTTGTTATGGAAACCTGTTATACGATGTTATGAATGCAAATGCAATGCTTTCAAGGATATTTAAGAAATTCAGTTAGCAACATTAGAGAATGATTTGGTCGCGTCTTTGTCTGAAGAATTATGATTCTTGGACGTTCTTCTAAGGGAATCGAGCTCACCATATCCAGTGGGTCATAGCCTATGATTCGGGATACTTCTGAATTTGAAGGTACATGGCTAGAGGAAAGTAAATCCTCTTGCCCCTTGATAGGTGTTGAGCCTTTAAATTTCCCCTTGATAGGTGTTGAGCCTTTGAATTGGAAGGTATGTGGCTAGAGGAAAATAAATCCTCTTTCCCCTTGATTAGGGATTCAGTCCTTGATAAGAGCACCTGAAATTGTGTGCACTAAATTCCTAAGATCCTCGAAAGGGTTAGTTAAATCATGTTATGCTTATGATGTCATGATGTTATACGAATGCAGTGCATCAGGCAAAGCGTACGATAGTAAGGACGAGTGAGTCCCACGAGGAAAAAAACCGCAAGAAAACCAAAGGGTTAGTAGCAAGCACGGACACGTCACACAAGTATCCTTAGGTTAAAGTCTTGCATGAAGTTTGTAGGTAAGTACCCTCCCCACTAAAGTTTAGTTGGTTCAACCTGTCCTATATAAAGATTGGGTTTTATGGAGCTCATATCATTGACCTTTCTCGAAGGTGCTTATCTCAGTTTGGCAATCGAATCACCAACGGAAAAGGTCCCGAGAGTCCAGTCCATATGAGTGTAGCTTTGAGTATCAACCAACTTCAGTCGGAACCAAAGCCAGCCGTCTCGCTACTTTCTAATAGGCCAAAGTCAAGTTCAACTAAGGTTCTAGGGCAAATTAGTGCTTAATGACACCACACAGCAGCCAAGTGTTTCCTCAAGTCGGATCCCAAGGAACACCAGGACAAACCAATGTGTCACACTAACGATGGCCACCATATCAACCACATTAGTATACGCTGTGCAGTCTCCTTGGTCTCATGCCATTTACCTAAGGTACTCAGATCTGGGTTAGGATCTTTCACACAAGTAAATACCCAAAACAGCCTTTGAAATATAAAGCAGACAAATCAAACAATTAAAGTGATTCTAAACTTTAAGGTAACCCCTCTTTTTAATCGAAAGAATCCCCAACAGAGTCGTTAGTTCTGTAATACGGTGAACTGACTTTTATTTGAAATGTTGCGGTAAGCAAGAGTCGCCACTGACTTTTATTTTATTCAATTTATAGAAAGGCTAAAAGAACAAAAAAAGACCTTTTTAAAGATTTTGAGTTCGGGGGGTAAGTTATACAAAGGGAAGGTGTAAAGCATCCTTTGAATCCATGGTTGTCCATGAGCTCTTAATTTCTTAGCTCACTTTAAAAATGTTTGAAAAATAGGGTGTGAATAAAAATTTGAATAAGAACTTTAGCTTGTAAATAAGCGTAGTCTTTTTGAATTTGATTTTGAAAAGAGTGGGAAAAAGATTTGGAATTTAGAGAAAGCAATTAGTAGCAACTACCCTAAGTTTGAAAAATCGTTCTTTTAACCTTTCGGGCAAAAGGGTCTATCTATATCATGAGAGGGCAGGAAGTCTTTCAATTGGATATTGAAGGGTCATCGAGAATAATCGTTCGCCACAAGACTGTCTCATGCCATAAAGAGGGTAGGCAGTCTAAGAGAAAGATATAATAGTCATTAAATTTTTTAGGCATCATGCGAGGATACCTTAGCAATTGGGACAATCATTATATTTTATAAGGCAACCTCGGTCCTCGAGGGAGTTTCAATAACTTTAAAGGCAACATTTCTTTAGGTATCCTCGGAGTCGAGGGACTTGACTATTTAGTATTCTTAGAGCAACAAGGCACAATAATAAGGCAACAAGGCAACCAGAGGGACTACCCTAAAGGTGTGTGGGTGCACAATCATGTGGTTAACTTCGATGATATTTATCTTGTAAAAATTAGTGATTCTACGTTCAGTTCATGGTTTATCACTCCCTAGGATTACTAACCACGCAGTTTAAAAATGCAGAAATTAAAGGCGAAAAAATAAAAGTTTCTACGCTATTACAATAAACACCTGCGGGGATGGGGAATTAAAGTAGAGAATAAGAGAGATGAATAATTAATTTAATTATCTTTATCTTGAGCCTTGATCTTCCTCGAACCTTCGATTGACTCTGAACATCTGAGAATTAAACGGACAATAATAGGGGTGAGTGTAGGAGGAATTCCTTGGCATTGAAAATAAACCCTAATTTAACCTATAAGGCAAAAATTAAAAGATAAAATAACATCTAAATAAGAAAAGGTTTAGAACTTAGCTTTTTGATTGGCATGGCGCGTGACTGAAGGATTTTGGTTACTCCTAAAAATTAGCCACGAAGAAGAAAAATGTTAGTGCATTAAAGATCTCAACAATTATAACGTGGCAGATCAAAAATTAAAATAATAATAATTTAGGTAAACAAATTAAAAATAAAAAAAGTTAAACCCCAAATGGGGAGCAAGTTAACCACGGTTAATAGAATAAATAAGGCAAGACAAATGACATAAGGCAAACAAAATTTTTGGAGAGAGGGTAACCGTGATTATTTTTAATAAATAAAAAAAACCTAAATTAAATTAATCATAATTATCAAAAAAATAAAATTAATTTAACTTAACAATAGAAGTTAATTTTATTAAAAATAAGTTGTTGTAATATAAAAAATAGTTTTTAAAAAGAATTAATAAAAGTGTTGTTTTTAGAAAGGAATAAAGAAAATAAAATAAAATAAATAAGAGGAGAGAAAAAAAAGAAACTCAACTCTAGATTCTGAGTGGCTGCTCCATGAGGGTGCATGATGAGAAAGTAGTCAGCTAAGTTGTTTGGCCAAAACAAGGTTAATGTCCAAAGGAAGTACCTGCAAAAAAGGATATTAATAATGTTAGTAATAATGTTAATAATGAAGATGATAATAATAATAATAATAATAATAATAATAAAATAATAATAATAATAATAATAATAATAATAATAACAACACAAGAAAAAAATTGGGGTTTAGATAATTAAATTATGGACAAAATTACGAATAACTTAGATTTGGCCAAATACCAAAAGGTTTTTGGCCAAATATGAATAACCTTGATTTGGTCAAGAGCCAAAAGACTTTTGGGCAAATATGAATAACCTCCTTGAGATCAAGGGATAAAGCTCCTTTCAATTGGTCAATCCATAGAAAACCTGTTCATAAGTCATGCAATGTTACGGTTAAGAAAACAAATGGAAAAATAGAAAAGTGATCGAAATAAAATCAAAAAAATATAAAAACCTGATCATAAATCAAATAAAATAAGATAACGAAGCTACAAATTTTTTGAGATTTTTTTTGAAAATACGAAAATAGAAATTAAATCAAATAAAATAGAAAAACGAGGAATTTGCGATTTTGAGCGTCGAAACAGTAGTTTCAAAATTCTGGAAAAAATTTGGAGCAAATCGAAACAGTAGTTTCAAATTTTGGCTGATAGGCTGGAAAATTTATCACTCTGCTGCAACCGGAATTGAAACCCTGAAGAAGGAGAAGTAGGAGAACATATTTTTTGTATTTGTGAGAAGAGAGAGAGAGAGAGTGAGAATAAGGGTTAGAATTGTTAGTTTTTTTAAAAAATGTAGAACCTAGTGCTATTTATTTATAAAAATTAGGTTAACAAAAATATTAAAAGAATCAATTAATTAATTAATAAATCATAACTCTAAATCAAATATAATTTGATTTTGATTTTTGAAATATTTAACTAATTATGTTGATTCTTTCCTAAACTATACAATTATACAATATTTAGAAATATGAACAAAATCTTTGTAAATCTTTTTTTTTCATGGTTTTTGGACTAAAAATACAAAAAATAAAGATTTTAATGAAAAAATAATATTTTAAAAATGCCTAATAAATAAATACGAAAATAATAATTAAATGATGGAAAAAAATACTATTTTTGATTTTTTTTAATATTTTATGATTTTTGGTGATTTTTTTTTACTAAAAAAATACATAAAAGTGAAAATTAAATATTTTAAAAAATGCCTATTTCACTAGTACGAAAATTAAAATTAAAATGATAGAAATTGCAATTTTTGTGATTTTTGAATAAACGGAAATAAAGTAAAAGGGAAAATGTTAGAAGTGGGATTTGAACTCGGGACCCCGCGCTAATGAAGCTTTCACGCTCAAATTCTTACCAATTGTGTCAATTCATTTATTCGAAATAAAATGGCGTTCGTAAGTATATGAGGGCAAATTTTAGGGTATGACACACGCGCACCATGATCCCTCCATCATCACCATTAGATCTTCATCAAAGCTGGATCCAACGCCCAGGATTGAGGGTGCATCTCAAAGACCTCCAGCCATACCATATCAGATCAAAACCCTGGTTTTTCTATATTTCTTTATCTTATTTATTTTCTTGTTTTTTATATATCCTTTTTCATTAAAACCCTAAAAAACCTTTTTATAACTTTTTTTTCTATTTTAGATTAATTATATAATAATAATAATTTAGGTTTTTAGATATTAATATAATTAATTTTAATTTAGGTTTTCTTTAAATTAATTAATTAATTTATATTTTGATTAATAATTTTAGGGTTAATTAATTAAGTTTTAATTATCAATAATATTAGGGTTAAATATGTTAGGGATCCCTATAAATATCACAGCTTTCAATTTTAGTCCTTACAAAAATTTTCTTCAAACAATGATCCTCATAATATTTTCCGTCTTTATTTTTGGTCCCTCCTGTTAGATTCCACTAACGGAGGCTTATGTGGCACGCCACGTATCACGCCGCGTCAATTAAAATAAATATTAAATAAAAGAGACAGATTGCGGGGATTTTAAACCCCCTTCAAATAATTTTAAAAAACTATAATTTTTCACAAGGAATTAATTAGGAAAATATTTGTTACCCTCATTCTTCACATCATCATGAATGAAATTTCCAACTCAATGGCTTGTAATTAGAGTACCTGTTATTATCACTATCTTGGATAAATAATCTATCTTCCATGGCTGAACTTGAAGCAGCAGTATGCGTATGCCTTGCTGAACATGTTCATGGCTTAGAACCTGTAATGCCATGTATGGATGACATTGATTACACTTGTTGTGACATGTAGGTGGAGATGAACCTTACCAGTAGACATCATCCTATCAGTATAGTCTTCTTTTATCTTCCATATCAAGTGCCTCGTTACATTAAAAAGTTTGTAGCCAAGCTACATGAATTGTTACACTCATCCAGTAGAAATCAAAACACGTAATTAGGGTTTTACACCTAATATAAAATACATAAATGCTATTCTTTCACCAAATGTTACACCTACACCGTATGTACGGACGATATTATTCATGTACGGACGATGCTGTTCATATACGGCCGAATACTATTCATGTACAGACGGGTACTATTCATGTACAGACGGGTACTATTCATGTACGGGCGTTTATTTTTAATACCTGAACGTGCATTAACCAATTTCATTACTACATTAACCAAGTTTTTACACTACATTAACCAAGTTTGATGACTGCTAAAAGATATTTTTAATACTTGGATGTTGCATTAACCAACTTTATTACTGAATTAATCAAGTTTTTACACTGTATTAACCAAGTTTGGTGATTGCTAAAAATTATTTTTAATACCTGGATGTTGCATTAACCAACTTTATTACTAAATTAACCAAGTTTTTACACTGCATTAACCAAGTTTCGTGACTGCTAAAAATTATTTTTAATATCTATATTGCATTAACCAACTTCATTACTGCATTAACCAAGTTTTTACACTGCATTAACTAAATTTAGTGACTACTGTAAAATACTATTGGGTGTAAGTATTGGTGTAACAATTGAGTGTAAGAATAGCATTACTCTATAAAATATTTGTTGTTTTTGATTCATTCCAAATCCATGAATCACTCAAATTTATTGTTGGTTAACAGTGATAGAATTTACAATAATCAAAGACATGGAAATTCTAGCCACATAATACTAATGGCTTCTTAAGACTAGTTACAATAATCAGATTATTGACCTTCATTCTAGACTCTAACAAGAACCAATTGAAGTTTTTAAAAATATATTTACAAAACAAAAACAACCACATATTGTCAATTATAAATTTCTCAAAGAACAAATGAAATAAAATCCCTTTGAACAAAATTGATCATATACAAAAGTACCCCATCTGTATTCTCCAAGCATATGGTCTATACAAGTTCTGTTAATACAAAATAATAAATAAGTATGATGAAATTATATCCTACGTCTCTAAATGTTTTAAGAACTTTTGATTGTTTTGAATGAAGTTTTAATATAGTTTTTGCTAATTAGACTAGTCAACTAAGAGTGTGAGTTGTGACATGTAAAGTTTTCTAGGGAACAAGAGGAGTTCCCCTGAAGCCATATTGTGATAGTAGAGATGCGGCAAATCCACCGAATATGTATACATTATCTTCTGATATAAATTATGATTTGAAAAATAATGTACAAATCAAAACTTAAGAATACTGGTACAACATCATTTCAAAAGAAGCTAAATACACATTTGGCTAAAAGCCTGTAATTCTCTTACTGTTGTGAAAAGATAAATATACTGATTTTCAAATGTGAAGAATGAGGGTAACAAAGATTTCACTATCAATTGTTTGATTAATTGCTTTTGAAAATTTATTATTTTTAAAGTTATTTAAAGGGAGTTTAAAACCTCCGTAATCTATCTATTTTTAATTAATATTAACTTTAATTAACGTGGCGTTACACGTGGCGTGCCACGTAAGCCTCCGTTAGTGAAATTTAACAGGAGAGACTAAAAATAGGGACGGAAAATATTGCAAGGACCATTGTTTGAAGAAAAATTTTGCAGGACTAAAATTGAAAGTTGTCATATTTATATGGACTAAATACTTATTTAACCCATAATATTAATTAAGTAAATTAGGTTAATTTAAAATCAATTTAGGGTTCATAAAATTAATTTAATCAGGATTAGCTGATTTTAAAATTAATTAGGTTAAAAAACCAATAATTAATTTTTAGGGTTTGTTAGCCTCGATTAATTTAAAAACCCTAGTAGCCATAAGTGTCTTAGGTAGGTGTTGCCCATTAACTGTAGGTTTCTCCCTTAGGTGAATATTGTCATTAGGTTTTCAACCTTGTAGATTTATTTTACCCATTAGGTTTTTTCTTAACCATAAGGTTTTTGACCCTGTTTTTCTAAACTTATATATTTTTTATTCGCGAATTCTTTCCTCACCTCATACTTTGTGATTGTCGCATGTTTGTTTATTATCCTACTTTTATCTTAATTCCACCTTTTTTTAATTGTGCTATTTATTTATTCACTTTTTTTAAATTCTAGAAATTATGTATAGGTCGCAATAAGTTTTCTTGTAATAGTAATTAGGTTTATTTTCTGCCTTTATTTTTTCGCCTTTTATTTTTCTGCCCACAAGTGTTTATTGTAATAGCGTAGGAACTTATATTCTCTGCCTTTAATTTCTGTATGATATTAATTGTTGTGGTTAGTAATCCTAGGGAGTGCAAGCCTTGCTAAAATTAACATAGCTCACTAATTACAAGATAAAATATCCGAACTGTATCACTTGATTGTCCCACACACACACACTTTCGAGGTAACCTCTTTTGTTGCCTGTTGCCTTTTAATTATGATTCTAAAATGAAAAAAAATTTAGCCACCTCCTATCCTTCTTGGTCACCTCTGGCGAATTTACGAAAATACCCCTTGTTTCGGAAGTTCATTTCCGAAAACGTAGTTTTATTGGAAAAAAAGGTGTTTTCGGAAATGAATCTCCGAAAAGTTGAATATTTTAATGAAAAATATTGACTTCGGAGATGCATCTCCGAAATAAGGTTAATTTTCAGAAACTTGGTGAATTCGGAAGTTCATCTCCGAATTCACCCCCCTTGGAGGAATTCGGAAATGAACTTCCGAAATAAGGTCTGGACAGAAGAAAAATAACAAACAAGAACGATTCCCTTTATTTAATCGGATGAAGATTACATCGATCACATTACATAAGATTAAAGTTACATATTGTTAAACACGGGTAGGTGAGGATGAGTCAACATTTTGATAACGTCGGCCCCTGATCTTGAAGTTTCGCGTCCAACTCGATCGGACCCTTCGAAGAAAATCGGTCGAACGTTGTCCACAAAACCGCTAAATCTTCATCTTTCTTGATCTCAAAAGGTGTCAATTCAATGCCTCCCTCGTCGTTAAGCGATGGCGAGCGGTACTCGAGCTTCACAACCTTTCGATTTTCGGAATATTGCAATAGCATGTGGAGCAACGTTATCAACTCCGCAAACGGCGTGTTGCGCGAGAAGCGAAATTGGAACGGCATCGGGTAGCCGGTGGTGAAGTAGACGAATGCTAGGTGGGGGTAGGTTTGTGTGATTTGTGTTTCTAGGTGTGAAGAGGATGAAGAAGAGTGTGTTGTATTTATATACTTATTGGAGTAATAATGGCCCAACAAACCTTATCTTGCACTCAGTGGATGTTTCGGAAATGAACTTCCGAAAATTGGAGGCAAACTAGTATATTTCGGAAGTTCATTTCCTAATTATGCAGAAACATACATAAATTTTGCATTTTATTGATTGCTTAGTGTTTTGTGTATAAATTGCAAAAGGAATCAAAATAGACATAAATTAGACAATGATGATATAAAACATACTTATATTATATATGTATTGAATCGGTCAGATTTTACATGATAAACAACAATACATACAAAAATGGTCATTACAAACAAAAAATGATCCGGAACAAACTAAAATTCACCGAACCAATCGGTGGATCCTAAGTCCAAAATAGGTACGTTCTTCGACCGCTCTCTATTTTGCTCGCGCTCTTGGCTCATCATTTCTTCAAACTCCGTCATTCTCGAAACGAACGGATACGGCCAAGTCTCCGCCTCATTTGAACGATGTGCCGTCCATTGACAAGAAGTAGCCGGTACAAACGACACGCCATTGGATGTTCGTGTAACTTGGAATCCAAGGCATGATTATGAATTCCACAAATCACGGTTAGATGCCACAAATCATCAACCCTCCAAGTCGCCCACAACTTAAACAGACACCCGCACTTTCTCGATCCCGTGTCTTCGTGTTTTAGCACCCGGTTTGATTGTGCATAACTCCCACCCCGTTCGCAATTCAAAACAACAAAATCTTTCCGCCTATTATTTCCATTGTCGGACCTTAAAATTATAATTCCAAATCCAACTTTACTAGCTTTGTTCTGAACCCAATCAATCAAATACTCGCGACTACCGAAGCTCTGATCATTGGTAAATTGTTTCCGAACATCAACCGCATTGATCATAGCTCGATCATCGATAACCAAATCGTTTTTAACATTGACAACTTCCGGAACTACTGCGCCATCGTCTTGCACAATGTTGTCCAGATGCACATACCTAACATATGCAAAAATTAGCAAAATTGGCCAAAAGTGTTTTTTTTAACTGCCAGGGCATATTTCGGAAGTTCATTTCCGAAATTTGTTAGGTAATATATTTCGGAAATGAACTTCCAAACCATCGCAGGTTTCAGCAGAAAATTCATCAATCAATGTAGTGAAATAGGGGATGAAATGGGAGATGTTTACCTCAAATTGTAGCTTTCTATGCTCCCTTAACGTGATCAACGGTTTGAAACTTGATTTTGAGACGAAAAATGGATGGAGATTGATTGAGTTTTGGAGAGGGTTTGGAGAAGTTTTGGAGAAAAAATGATGAAATAGTGAAGGAGGGAAAATTGTATATGCAGTAATATTTTCGGAAATGAACTTCTGAAATATTCACGGTTTTGAATTTTTTTTGACTTCGGAAATGCATCTCCGAAAACACCACTTTTTTGGTGTTTTCGGAGATTCATTTCCGAAAAGTATGAAAATTCAAAAAAAAAATAACTTCGGAGATGCATCTCCGAAGCAGGGGTAATTGGGGGATTTTGCTGGGGGTGACCCCCATAGGGAGGTGGGTAAAGAAAAATTCTTCTAAAATAGTCAAGTCCCTCGATTATGAGGATACCTAAAACAAATGTTGCCCTCAGTTCATTATCATCAACAACTTTGTCCCTCGATGTTGCCTTCGGTAAATGATGATTGTCTAATTGCTAAGGTATCCTCGCCTGTTGCCTAAATAACTATTATATCCTTCCCTAAAGACTACCTGCCCTCTTTATGGCAGGGACAGTCTTGTGGCAAACGATAATTTCGATGACCCTTTTTAAATCCAATGAAAGGACTACCTGCCCTATTTATGGTATGGATAGCCCTTTCCCATTAAAGTCTAAAACAACAGAAAATCTTAACTTTAGGATAATTGCTTTTTAATTGCTTGCTTTTTTTCAAATCAAAATCTCTTCCCACTTCTTTTCAAAAATCAAATTAAAAAAGACTACGCTTATTTACAAGCTAAAGTTCTTCTTCAAAATCTTTTCTTATTCACACACTACACTACAAACATTTTGAAAATAAAAGTGAGCTAAGGAATTAAGAGCCCATGGATAACCATGGATACAAAGGGTGCTTACACCTTCTCTTTGTATAACCAACCCCCCCCCCCCCCCCCCCCCCCCCCCGGAACTCAAAATCTTTCAAAAGGTCTTTTATGTTCTTTTAGCCTTTCTAATTGGATAAAATAAAAGTCGGTGACGACTCCTGCTATCCGCGACATTCTTTAAAGTCAGTTCTCCCACCGTGTTACACCGAATATATGAATTCACCATAAGATATTAGTGTATTTTCATATCAAGTGTAAAATCTAATGCCACCTCTCTTTATGCGTAAATAGGATTGGTCAATCAAAATTTATTTAGGCAGATTACTATAATGGGTAAAGTTTAGTGCAAATAATATTTGATAAGAAGGATATATTAGGGAGTTCAAATGTAGTTTCTAAGCTTAGTGCAAATAATTCATTACGATTTAAAAGTTGTTATCAACATATAGTTTAATTTGTTTTTGAACATTTTATTCGAATTAAGTGAACTCAATTTTTTAACACTATATGTAGTAAATTAAAACTTTTTAATCACTCAATATTAGAAATTTTATTAACAAGAAAATTTGTATAAATTTTTCACATTTGAATATCATATTGTATCACTTATATAAGATAATAAGGATAAAAATGTAAATTATTAATAAAACCCCTTTCATCCCCTCTTGAACCAAACATATTTTTAATTATAATCTCTTCTTTCTCCTCCCCTCCCCTCGTTTGAACCAAACATTTATCTGATTAAAAAAATCCCCTCACCTTCCCTCCCCTCCACTAAAATCCCTCTCTTCCCCTCCCCCTCATTTGAACCAAACAGACCCTTAGAGTGGATGGTTTGTGCAAACTTTTTAGCATATTTGAAGTCATTGGATGCCAAACAAACATTTCCAACAAGGTTTCCTCAGACCTCAAGTGCATAACAAGTTCCTCATATGTTTTCTCTGGTCCTGTTTTCTTTCAAAGCTTTACAATACCGATCTGGTTTACTGAACATAAAATTGGATGACTTTTCAAGTCAGCTTTGCATGATCAATATTACAACAAGGAAATTGTTCAAAATGGTCCAATAACATAAAACTAATAGCAACTAATTTAACCAATCAAATAGCATAAGATAAATAGTATTATATGAACCGTTGGAAACTTAACGGGAATTGAAATGGTCGTCCTATTTTTATGGGAGTTAATTTTAGTGGAATTAATTATTAATATTATTTAATTATTAATTAATAATGAGTCAATCATCTGACTAAATAACTTCCTCTCACTATTTTCTCTCCACTCTCCCACTATTTTCTCTCCACTTAGTTGAATCATTTACTTATTAATATGATTCTTAAGCTTTTTGGAAACGTACGTCAAATTTCTAAATTTTGGAATCTCTCTTCTCCCTGTCTATTCTCTTCATCTCAAAATAATTTCTTTCTTCTTTATTTTTCGAGTGGCCTTGTGCGCCATAAACGACTGAAATTGTTTCAGATACTACGAATGGTTTTTTAAACCATCTCTGAAGGTGTATCACTTCAACCGATTCTCACAAGTGTAAGTGACAATCGTAATTTCAGAGCGAGTTGTTTTATCCTGAAGGCGTCATGTGTATTTTTGAGCTGCTTTGCATAACTTTGACAGTACCACAAAACGTCTTAAAGAAAGCGAACTAGTCCGCGGCTCAGCCGATAATTTCTTCTGTTTTAAAACTGAAAAAACAACATGAACCAACCAAATACTATATATATTTATAACAAAAGATTGTAAATCTTTATTTATATGCAATGGTCATGAAAATTGGTTGTCTTGTGTTAAGATAAGCTATTTGGAAAATATTTACAAAGCTAATTTTATTTGGAAAACATCATTCAGTCTCTATTGACTTCCCGCGAGTATGGATTTTGTTGGAAGAAAAAATAATTTATCTTTTCTCATTCATTAAAACCCCCGAAATAATAAGAATTAATATAAATATCTTATAGTTTCAAAATTTCAAAAACCCGTTTTGAATTATTTTAAAAACCCGTTTTGAATTATAAAAACTGGACAGCTTTTATAGCACACAACTCCAAAAATTTAAAAACCCGTTTTGAATTATAAAAACTGGACAGCTTTTATAACACACAACTTTCACTTTTCTCTTCCCGTTACTATTTTCTTTTAAAGTGACAATTCTCGAATTCTTCAATCTATATTTTAATATTTTCTATATTTTAAAAAACACCGAGAGTCTGTGTACTTAACGTTTTCTAAATTATCAAATTAACATAAATCTAAAAATTGAATACTCCATGTATGACAATTTCACTTGTATTGTGCTCAAATTTCTCACTATGCTGGAAACGAATGAACTGTGTGATTGTGATTCGCAAATTCTCTCATCTCTATCAAAAGCCACCTCCAAAACAAACCCTTAAACTTGAGAGTAGGAAATATTCATATTAAAGGTTAGAAAATACTAAACATCATCAGATTATGCAGATAAATGACAAACAGAAATGACCCTCAATGGTGTGAAATAATAACACAAGAAACATGAGAGGTTAAAATCCCAAAATATTTCAATTTGTTTTTCTTTGATATTTGCTTCCACAATAGTAAGTTTGGGTTAATAACTAAAAATTGAAGTGAAGAATGTCGCATGTCTCTCTGTTTTGTAATTTACTCACAATAAAACCACCAGTGTCATGCACGGGTCTAAAACTAGAATCAGAAGTCTGTACATGCTTGTTTTCACCGCCAAATTTTTAACATAACCAAAATGCATTCGCAGGAGGTAGATGCAGTAAACATGATTTCCTGCAAAAGGAATAAAGAATTAGAGTTAATGGGAAAATACTACCGTGGCAACAAGCATCAGTCGCATTGCAAAAATTACATTTCGAGTTTCCAAAATTCAAGAAACATAACACTACAAGAATGGAATTACATATCACTACAAGCAAGATATACAAACAACTATCATCCTAACATTTGTTATTTAAAAAAAATCAAATGAAAAATATGCAGTGAAACTGTTCTATCATATAGATCAATTCTCCATAAGTCAATGGTAGTGGATAAGAGAAAATAATAATATTCATTCATACCAGAAGAAGGGTATACACAAACTGCAAAAACAGTATTAAAAAATAAACTAAGTTCTTATTTGTAGCAGACATCCAATCACAGTGGTTGCATATACTTTAGCAACAACAAACCAATTCAAATATGAAGTTATTATTATAAATACAACAAATTTGGGAACAAGTGCAAGCCAGGTTATATTGTAACTCTAAAAAAGTGAGATTACAATTTCAACAAAAAAAAAAAGACTAAGAAGCACAAATAATCTCTTGAAATGAAAGTCATCAGAATATGCCAGGACTGCAAAATACTAGTCAACTTACTCTTACTCAGGCGAGTGATTGGATATAGAAAAGAGTATTGACATGAGATGGAAAATAAAATAAACTCAGTAAAAGAATGTCTTTGGGATACATTATGAACAAAAAAAATAACCCCACCCTAAACAAAGGAACAGAGCGAAAAACAGTTAGAACAATTAAGCACAGACCTCTAGTAAGGGTTCAGTCTACATTAAAGAACACAAAGAAATGGCTAACTTTAGTGAAGTCCGAATAAGTGTTGAAACAAAAGGATATATAAACAATAATAGAACTAATAGAAAAGTGAAAAAAAGAAAGTGGCCGAAGCATATTATAAATAACAAAATCAAATATAATTTGAAAGGAACTATAAGCATTTACCATGTTATGTTTTAATGGCACACGAGTAGACCTTAGGCCCGGACCTGTGATTGGAGACTTGGGCCTGAAAAGTTGTAAGAGAGGTGGAAGAATCTTGTGCTTGAAAGGTAATGTAATACATATTACCAGTGGTAGGGCTCCAGGTTGACTTGACAATGTTAGCAAACACAAAATGTGTATCCTAAAAATTAAATGAATAATTAGTTGATACATCAATGAGGGAATGAATGAATAAGCATAATAAACGGCAGTAGTTTTAAACCTTGTCAGCATTGTATTTTTCTAAAGCAAGGTTGCAGAGGGGAGTGAGGCGAAGACGAACATCTTCGGTTATAGGAAGGGGTCCTGTACCACCACATTTACCTGATATTTTTGGGACGCTGATAGCATCGAAAACCTGTGTTTACCCCAATCAATCAAAATTAAACGAAAATAAAGTGAAAAGAGAAATTGAAATAGAAGGAAAATGAGATGGTTACACTTAGGTTGCGAGAGCGTTCTCTATAATCATCCATGGCGACTTTAATTTGCTGATCCTTAATGATCTGAGCCTTATTCTTATACACAAAGCGTCGGCACGAAAACTCGAAAGGCTCGGGATCATCGTCATACATAGAGAAATCACTCATCTTAAGCTTTTTAAGTGGTTTCGAATTCAAAAGACGTTGAGCCACTTACCTCTTTCTGGCAAGCTTTCAGAGGAAGGTCGGGTGACGCCGAAAGAAGCGGAGTGGTTTTCCATTGCAAGAATCACCAGCTAGTTATTCGCAAATACGTAAACCCTAAACACCCGATTCTTTCTATTGTATATATTTATAACCAGAATAAAGCAGTGTTTTGTGTTTTCTTTGGGCTTGTCTGCTTACGACGACCCACACGCCCACTACATAAATATATAACATTCCATGCATGACAATTGTACTAAAACAAAATATTCATTACGAAAAAATATCGAATAAAAAATATTTTTATTTACAAGAAAAACTAGCGGCATTTGTTTTTAAAATGTAATAAAAGAATTATTTAATCAACAAATTTTACTATTTTTAAAAATAATAATAAACTTGTGTCATTATTTTTTGTATATATATTATTTTTAAATGAACAATTTACTTTTTCCGATATAAACATAATTTTTTGAAGATTGTTGTAGAATTTGGCCACTAATGCAACTTGGTCAAGTTTCTTCCTAATCACAAATATTAATCCTACAATATAGTAAATTGTTAAACAAAACCTAAGGCGTGACATTGTCATTAAGGATTTATCCGCCTCATAAGCGCACATCTCCCGGGATTCAATAGGTTCTTTCCAAATTCTTTATGAATTTGAAGTATCAGAAAATAATAGAAAAAATATGTATATTGTTGATGGGTAGTTGTAGTCTAATGTCATATATAATTTATTAATAATATTAATTGTGATTTATAACTTATTATATTAAATATGTTGAAAATATTTAAATAGTTTTTTTAACAAAAAAAATAATGACATAACAAATGACATGTGCTATTATGGATAACAATTGGTATGGAATGGGTATGGTATTATAGTACCCGTTTTCATACCGCAGTTTAAAAATCTCCATACTCGAGCCCATATCCGCTGGGCACCAACGTTTGAGCATGTTCTTGTGTCCTATAGGTACCTAAGTACTCAAACCCATATCTATACCCGTTTACCGAAATTTCTAATAAAAATTCATGATCAATTATAATTTATCATGTGATTTTAAGTTTTTTAACAACATTAATAAAAAAAATTAAAGATATTGTTGAGTTAAGATATTAACCAACACTTGTATTAAGACGCGTACAAATCTAATAGTGATGTATTCAATAAAATCGATAAGCAAATATATATATATATATATATATATATATATATATATATATATATGGGTATGAACGCGGTGAGACCTAAGGTACTCGTACCCGCGTCCATACTCATTCATTTTAGTGGATAATTATTCGTGCTCACTTTACAGATTTTTGCCCTATTCGTTAATGGTCATTTTTGTGGTTGCCCATTGGGGATGAATCCAATTGTCATTCTTAGATGTTATGGTCAGATAGGAAACTTGATACTAATATTTTGAATTATACAAGTTAAAATTAGTGATAAGTGACATACATTTTTGTATTTTCATGTATATTAATTTTTTAAAAAATATTGTATCTTAAATTAAAAATATTAGTAACATTAATAATTAAAAAACAACACACTTTTTTTCTTCCATATTTGAACTCATAAATTGTTTTAAGTATATACACAATAATATAAATATGCTTTTAAAAAATTAAATATATTTAGTGCATAAATATAATTTTTCCATATATACAAATATAATATTTGAATCAACTATATACTTTACAGTATGTAAATATAAAATTTATTTTGACGTTATTTATAATATAAATGAAAAAACAAAATTATTTAACCAAGAAAGTTTAATATTTTTTAAATTAAACATATTTTTATTTATATTTAAAGCATAAATATAATTCTTCCATATATACAAATATCTGGATCAACAACATATTTTCCCGTGTGTAAATATTATTATTTGTATTTTCATTCATGTAATTTGTTTAATTTATAAAGTATTTATTAATAAAGTATTAAAATAAGGGTTTAATGGATATGCACTGAAAATGTAAAAAAGTTTCACACTGTCATCCAATAAACAAACACCAGTTTGCCATGTCATTAGTTTTTTTTTAAAACAAAAGAATGTTTTAATTGGATACATGGTTGTGATTGGTTGACAGTGTAAAACTACTTTACAGTTCGTCACCCCTTTTCTCTTAAAATAATTACAGTAATACAATATTTTTGTTTTTTTTTAATAAAATGGAGGACCTAAGCCCAAAAAGAAAAATAACTACACAGGATCAAAGAAATAACTATTAATTCCTAGAGAATCTGCGGCCATAAAAGGACGGAGTAAATCAGCAGCAACATCATGAATAGAATCCCTCCTATCCAGACAAGCTTTGTTTGCTAACGCGTCAGCACACATATTTGATGACTTGGGAGCATACGAGATAATGACCGTCTCAAGCAGCGGGATTATATCTTTTATCTGACGCAAAATGGGAATGCAATCCAAATCTCCATTAACACCTTCTTCGATTGGTTGCACCGCAACTTTAGAATCAACATTTAAATCCACTCTAGTGAGGCCCAAAGATAGAGTAAGTTTCAAGCCTTCAACAACTCCCCAAAATTCGACATGCAAAGCAGAACACACCCCCAAGTATTTAGAAAAGCTACCTCTCCAAGCACCATTGTGATCACAAATGATACCACCGGAACCAGCTTCCTTGTTAAATTTACTAGCCTCGTCCGTATTAAGCTTCCACATACCTCTAGTGGGCGGCTTCCACCCCATGAGACCACTGTTATTATCCCCTCCTATATAATGTTTATTTGCCATCGTAGCACTCACATACTCCTGATTTCTTCTCAAAATATGAATGGTGGGATGAAAAGGTCTCTCAAAATTAGTGTCATGCTCTTCAAAGTTATGCCACTGCCACAGTGTATTGCAAGCAATGCTCCAGACACCTACGCTCCTTTGTTCCCGGAGTTACGATAATTAAGGTTAAGATGAATCCAATCTCTGAGGTCTAGCGTGAAAAACTCCATCTGAATGTCACTTGGCACTATACACATCCAGATTATATCACACTTGGGGTAGTCACGTAGTGCATGCATGGTTGTCTCGCACACATCACCGCAAAGACGACATCCTGCACTCCCCAACCCCTTCTTATGCTTGCTGAAGTTCGTGAGCATCCTGCCATGCTTTAAAAGCCAAAGGAAATAGCGACATCGTTGAGGAATAGTAGATCTCCATATATTCCTCCAGTATGTATCTGCCATATTACCGGTGTTATCATCCAGCTCCAAATACGTAGCTTTGATCGAGAAAGATTCCTCATTATTATCTGCAAAACAAAAATGGTCAGAAAAATTGGTAGTGTTAGGAGGCACACACGACCTAAGTCTAGCAATCCAACGCTGAGGCAGCCAATCATTCTGAATTTGGAAATTCCACTCTCCCCTCTCATCTAACAAATCACGCACTTTAACCCCTCTAAGATCCATAGGAATGTTAACATCAGCACCAGTGAAGCAGAATTTTCTACCCAACCAATCATCTTCCCACGCCAGAATTTGATTACCATCACCAACAATCCATCTACCTGTACTTCTCAGCAGCGGAATCGTGTGAACAATATCTTTCCATAGACTGGAGACGGTAGTCTTCGTCTTGGTCCAGCCTTGATCCTCTCGAATATTATACTTATTGCGAATCACTTGGCACCACAAATCATTAGCATTGGTAACCATTCTCCATCCCAACTTCATCAAGCAAGCATCATTGAGGATGTATAACTTTCGCAGACCCACTCCTCCTTGATTCTTCGGTGTTGTGACCACATCCCAAGCAACAGCATGAATCTTCTTTTTCTCATCATTGTCTCCCCAAACAAACTGTCTTTGCAATATTTGAATTTCATCAAGACAACTTTGAGGAAGTATGTTTGTCATCATAGGATATAAGGGAACAACTTCAATAACGCTCTTTGCAAGCGTTATTCTCCCAGCTAGTGAAATATTATCACGTTTCCAGCGAATAAGTTTACCCTCAATTTGGTCTATGATATACTGGAAAGCATGCCCTTTAAGCTTCTTACCATTAAGGGGGACTCCGAGATATTTACCAAAGCAGCGTGTATGTTTAAACTTGGAGGCAAGTAAAATTTTCTGCTGCATACTCCGCGAAACATTCTTAGAAAAAAGGATGCTCGTCTTTTGATCACTCACCTCTTGGCCCGACATCTTACAAAAAACATTTAACGTTTGCACGACGCATTGAATCTTCCTATCCGTAGCCTCGCCAAATAATAATAAGTCGTCTGCAAACATTAAATGAGATATCTTCATTCCTTGCCTACCAAGCTTCAAGCTCTTCCATCTTCGATTATAACTTCATCCTCAATGAGGTGTGAAAGTTTATCCATACACAACACAAATAAATACGGAGAGACTGGGTCCCCTTGGCGAATCCCTCGTTGAGGGCGGAAGAATTCGTTCTAAGCACCATGCCAATTCACGTTTGTCTCGAAACTCGTAACAGCATGCATGATGATATTACTCAACTTCTCTGTAAATTTAGCTTCTTGCACCATGTGCCAAATAAACTCCTACCTGAGTTTATCGTAAGCTTTCGACAAGTCAATCTTTATAGCAAAATAACCATGCTTACCTTTCATCTTTTCCATAGAATGCATGGCTTCCCTTGCAATTATTATATTCTCATGTATGAGTCTTCCCGGGACGAAGCCCATTTGATAAGGAGAGATAAGGGTCATCATATGTTTTTTTAGTCTACTGACAATAATTTTACTTACAACCTTGTAAATGTTGTTACACAACGAAATGGGACGGAATTGGGAAACTAGGATCGGTTTCTCAATCTTAGGAATCAAGAATATATTTATCTGGTTCACCTGAGCAATGGTATCCGGTTTATCCCACATTTATCTCACAAATTCACAAACATTGGCCCCAACTATATTCCAAGATCTTTGGTAGAAACCTGTCGGAAAACCATCTGGACCAGGAGCTTTCCATGGCTACATATCAAAAACAACTTGCTTTATTTCAGCATTTGTTACATTGTCACCCAGCTTTTTAAGTTCTTCCTCAATTACTGGTGGAAACGAATACTTGGTTTGATACGAGCTACCGCCGAGATCCCTTATCGTAAAAAGATCCTTATAGAAATTATTTACTAACTCCTTCAATTCTGCAACTTTATCAATCCAATTACCCTCATTATCCTGCAGCATCATTATATTATTTTTCCTTATCCTATTCACAACTTTAAGATGGTAATATCTCGTGTTGCGGTCTCCATCAGTGAGTCACTTAGCCCTCGATCGTTGGAACCACATAAGCTCCTCTTGCTTTAAAAGAGTGTTCAGATCCTGTTGTAGCCTTGTCTCATGACGAATCAGTCCTCGATTATCGTGACGGAGATGAGTGCTCTCCTGAATCCCTTTTAGACGGGCCCAAATTCTGTTCTTTGTTCTTTGGACATAACTGACGTTCCATTGTTTCCAATCCTTAACATCACTCCTAATTCTATTAAGGTTGGACAAAATGTTCTCACCATTTCTCCAAAGACCGCGAAATCTATCAGCATAATTATTATCCATTAACCAAGCATTTTCAAATTTAAATTGACGACTTCTGCTGCTATGCTCATCTCTGTATAGAGCTATCATAATTGGATGGTGGTCTAAAAAACTCACTCTGGGGAGCACCTTAACAGAACTATCAGTGAACAAAAGTTTCCAATCTTCTGTGCCAATTACTCCATCCAACCTCTCATATATTCTCTGTCCACCATGGTATATTCCACCTCTCCACGTAAACTTTGGGCCACTCGGTCCCAAATCATACAACTTACAAGTTTCCATGTTGTTTCTAAAAGCAGCACATCTTCTATTGGAAGCACCATTACCACATTTTTTCTCACTTGGGTAAGCAATATCGTTAAAGTCCCCCGCAACAATCCAAGGCAGATTATTGTTGAGGGATATAGAACGCATCTCCTCCCATAAAAGTGTTCTTTTCTGTTCTGCGGGGCTTGCATAAACCGAGGTTAAACGCCACTCCACTCCATCATTTGCTCGCAGATTTAAATGGATCCATTGCTCCTCCTGTGCACACCATGTAACTTTAAGTTGGTTATCTTTACAAGCTACTATAATACCTCCAGCATACCCATCATTGACAACTGAGAAGAATTGGTTGAAGCCTAATCTTTTTAGAGGTTTGTGAAGATTTAAAGGATCGCACCTAGTCTCCATGAATACAAAGACTTCAGCGTTGTACATATCACAATAATATTTACTATATTTGAAAAACCCTTTACCAGCATCTCCTCTACAATTCCACCAAATAATTTTAATGTTTTTAATCATCATTGATCAATAACAAAAACAAGATACCGATATACACACTTAATCAAGTTCAGGAGTTTCCTGAACTATTTCTTCCTCCATACCATGATCCATGTCTTGACTTTGCTCCCCTAAGAGACTTGTGGGAATTCTCTCAAGAATAGGGGACCCAAGGTTGTTGACTCCTCCAACTTCTATACTGCAATCCGGAGGTCTTGAAGCTTGTCTTAAGGTTGCTTTTGCAGCTTCATTAACGGGCATTCCATTTATCTTCGCATGTAATAGATGCATGGTGTGACTATATCCCAACTGTTGTTTCTCATGCCCCTTATCTTGTAAAATGTTCCTTCCATGCACATGACCAAATATGTTATCTTTTTCCTGCAGCATATTCACGTAACCGCTTTTCAAAATATCCATATGTTGGTCCAAGTGTCGTTTCCTGGGTCCCTCAGCTTTATCTTTGAAACCAAGTGTAACACGTGTTGCCAATTTATTCCCCCTTCTTTTCTTTTTATTTTGCTCTTTTTTATTTTCTTTTTTGTCCCCATTTATGCCTATTGTTACATGCATACCCAATATGCTATCACCATCAGTGCCAGCTATGATTTCATGTTGGCCACTAACTCGTGTATCATTAATGTTTTCAATATTCTCCTGTGTGGTCATGTTTTTATGAGTGCCATTATTAGCAATCATTAGGTCATTAACAAGTTGTTCCTCTGTAATAATTCTTTCATCATTGCTTTTGTCTCCCTCTTTAATATGATCATTATTTTCCTTATCCATAATAGAGTCATTATTATTTTCCTTATTTGTGAAACTTGGTTCTCCGCCGTCTCCTTCCAACGCCTGAAACCTAGATCCGGCTTTACCCAACCACGAGCCTATCGCCGGCTGTCTTTTCTTGTTCTCCATAGGTTTTCTAATTCGTCGTTGCTTCTGAACTACTTGCCATGGACCGTCCTCATCTTCCTTTCCATCTTCAGCATTGATCCTCCCACTTGGTGCACCGTCTGCCATACTTCCCTGAGAATTTGTAGTCGGAACAATATTCACTAGGTTTCTCTTCATGGAGCAACCTTCCTTGTAATGTCCAAACTTTCCACATGAGATGCACAACAAATGTAACCCCTCAAACTACACTCTATAGCTTTTATCCTTTAATTCAAACATAGCAAGAAGCGGCTTTGAAATATCAACTTCCACGCAAATTCTTGCATATTTTCCTCTTTCTTCTTGCAAGGTGTTTTTGTCCACCTTAATCGTTCTGCCCACCAAATTTCCTATTACGTGCAGTATTTTGGGATCATAATATTCAACCGGAAGACCTGAAATCATGATCCATACTGCCACATTCACAATGGAGTCATTTTCCGGATGGAAATCTGGTGACCACTCTTTAACTGTAAGATAATGATCATAGATGAACCAAGGTCCGTCCATCATCGTTGCCTGTTTATCATCATCATGAGTGAAGCAAACAAGGTAGTAATCAAAACCAAGATCAACAATACGAATTATCCCTTTTCTCACCCACATCTGCTTCAATATATTTTCCAAAGCCTTGTAGCCAATTCTTCTCCCCAAAAGCTTAACAATCACTCCTCTTCTCCATGGTCGCTGAATTCTCTTTTCCTCAGATTTAGATAGTATTATTTGAGGACAATCGTATCCACCTCGCTTGTCGTCTTTCACAGTGATCCCTTCTATGTCCCAGAAAAGATCATTATTCTCCTCTTGTCCCACCTTCTCTGTTTCTCCGTCCTCCCCCTCATTTATATCACTACCATTATCCCATGTAACAACATTCCAGTAGGAGATTCCAGCTACTCCTCCTATCTGGTAACTGTTTCTGGTCATGGGGCTACTTCCTCCTCCACCGCTGTCAGGAGATTCCCTGCCCTGAGTCCTTCCTGTAGAAGAATTAGTAGGTGATGCCTGAGTAGGAACTGATATCGTTGTTTCCATTCTCCCTGAACCCTAGCAGAGCATAAAAGAGTGTGACTTTATACTAAAGAAAACTTTTCTCCTCTTGCTTTACAATAATTTTGTTTGGTGATCATAAAATAGTTATAATTTGTTTATCTTATCATATAATTTTAATGCCAATTAATTCATTCATTATTTATTTTTTGTCTAGTATATTTTTACTTATAAATATTTTCCTCAATTATTTCTTTAGTAGTTACATAAATAATTAAAAAATAACCCATTTTTCCGTGTTACATTTAAGTATATTTATTTTTAAACTTAAAACATATAGAATGAACTTGACCCGTTAAAGTTTTAAATTTTAATATTTCAACCATTTTGTGATTATATAGATAAATGTATATTGGGCAATAATGAACTTAACCCATTAAAATTTTACTTATTTGTTTATTTTTATCATTATAAATTTTTAATAAATGTGAAAATATGATATAAAAATAATATTAATTGCAAACATAAAAATAGGATACTAATTGAAAACATTAAAATAGGATTATTGTGAAAATGTGTTTCTATATATATATATATATATATATATATATATATATATATATATATATATATATATATATATATATTAATCAAAAGATAATTTTATTAAGATTCAAAGTAGGCATTACAAAACAAGTGACCCAAAGGTCCCACTAGCCAAATCACTAAACAAGCTCAGTAAACCAGAAAAATACACCAAGGTAACTTCAAGGCATTCGCAGATACCCTATATGATCTCTAATCTTGGGATAAGTCCAACACCTATACACCAAAACATCCATAATCCGCTGGATGATGTCTTGTTGCTGAATTTGTTCACCAAAACAAGTCCTGTTCCGATAGAGCCAACACTCATGGATAGTTTCAGTGAAGGCACTCTGAAGAAGTCGATTCCTTCATTCCTTCTTCTTACTAATAGCAGTCATCCACACCATTTATTCCTTCCGGCCTTTTGGTATATGGTTCTCTCCTATCCACCTCAGAATTTTAGTCCACACCTGCTGCATGTTGTTACACATAAAAAACAGATGCTCCCGAGTATTTATATGGCTGCAAAAACAACAATCATTACTCGATAACAATCCAAATCTCATAAGTCTTTCTTTAGTTGCAAGCTTTGAGTGGCACGCCATCCACATAGTATGCATTGCTTTTGGCCTAGCCATGTTCCCATACATCAAACACCTCCAACTAACACTTTGTTTCTCACCAAGCAGGCCAAGGTACACGGTTTTAGTGTGGAGTATATTACTATTCCGCAGCCTTTTCCACTCTTCCAGTTGATTAATGTCCCCTCTAAACTTTAAGATCTTCCTCATAATCCATGAACTAGACTGTCTAGATTGCATGGTTAGGATGACATTATGTTTTGTGTAATAGCAGTGGATCCATCGAATCCACAAGCTATCCGCTTTGCCACTAAGGTTCCATAAGTTCTTTGCCATACAAGCTTTGTTCCACTCAGGCAGGTCAATAATATTAAGCCTTCCATGCTTCCTTGGCCTACAAACAAGTTTCCAAGCAACAGGGCTTTTTCGAGTAATTCTGTCTGTGCCACTCCATAGGAAAGATCTACAAATTGCTTCCACTCGATGAATGATTTGCTTCGGCAGAGGAAGACACTGTGTCGCTACCGCGAAAATTAACAGAGTCGCCACTATCATATTTGTCCTGAAAAGGAAGGGAATGCCAGCAAACCACAAAACAAAACAAAACAACGGTCTCACGACCAGAGAAAAAGGGTAAGGGAGTCGGTTACGCGAGGGGAAGGTATTAGCACCCCTCGCGCCCATCGTACTCGATGGTATCCACGCTTGTGTCTAAAACTATGGGTGTAATAAATCTACGCTAATCTGGACTAAAATGAATGCAGAATGTAGGGAAAAGAAAGGATTGTGCTCGCACAGGCCCTACCCCGCTGCCTACGTATCTGTTTTGCAGAATCAGAGCTATCGTAGCTCGGCTCACATGTTTCTGTTTGTTTTGTGTTTTTTAGGTGAACGAGTTACATTCGCACTCCGCTGCTCGACCTCTGGAGACTTATGCTGGGAATGGAGTAGAAATAACAAGCTCTTAAGAAAAAAAATCAAAGAGTGTGGTTTGTGTTTTAAAGAATGCATGAGGAAAACCTAAGCTAAGGGGGAAAGCTTGCTACCTAATGTTATCATACAAAGGGTACAAGTCTAAACTAAACTAGCAACCTACGAGGAAAAGGGGATGCAAACAAGTATATCACACAAACGAGCTCCGCTCGTAAAGCAAACAAACCAACGGTACTGACCGAATGGTAGAAAAGCGGTCTCGCCATAACCAAGGGGAGCGAATCACCTGAGTCAACCAAGCATTAGACCTCGTGAAAATGATCGGGCCATAGACAAGAGGAGCGGATTCCTCTCAGCAACCAAGCTGTCACAGATCGGAAAGGAAAACGGTGTGTGCGTACACCGAGCATCAACATCGAACAACGCGAGCTATAGGAAGTTCGGGGGTCCGGCTACATGAACCATTTTCCTGACATACTCGATAACAAGATCTTGTGCAGGTTCAGAAGCGAGCCACGCGTAGTGTGCGCATACTGAACGAACTCAATGAGACTAGGCGGGGGTTGATTGCTAACCCTTTCCGCGTGCCTTCCATGAGGACTTAACGGAGTGCCATATAGGACTTATTACACTGTGACTCCTTGCCGCAAAGCACAAATATAAACACACCAACAAAAACAGAGCCTCTTTCGAGGACTTGGCCAGATGCATGTCTAAGTCCTACTTCTCATGTTAAAGGATGATGCGAGAAAGCGATAAAGTGCAAGAAAAATAAAACGAAACAGAATCAATACCAAACGGATGATGATCCGTAAACTAACACGAAGAGAGCAAGGAAACTAGGATCCCGCGAGCGAGCTAGCAAAACAAAATCAAATGGTCAGCACACCCATTAGCCATGAAAGCACACAAAGATCGACATGCGCATCGAGCACAATCACAATACACCTGTAAGAGGAACAAGCAAACCAAACAAGCAGATATAAAGTAATAGAGACGTGTCTCCAGGATGAGAACACGACATGAGTGAATGAAATCGTGTCCCGCAAATAAAGTGGAAAATAATAAGCATCGATCAATGACCGTCCAAAAGCCTCGCACACTAGCACACAAGTTAGAGATAACAACATATCGCAATCGGAATTGCGTTATTTGAATGATAAGCTAAATTGGAAATTGATAACGGAATAGAGGAACATAGCGAAAGCAAACAAGTAGAAACATTGGTTAATATTCAAAAGCAAATCAAATATGCATACCGAAACTACGAAAGTCAAAACAAGTATTTACATGCACAACGTTACACCGAAACGGCGAAACCAGGTAAAAATGATAAAAAAACTAAACTTGTCGGAATTAAACCAAAATTTTATAATAAGCTAGAAACATGCCAAAGTGTCATACCCCAAATTTGTCCCACCCTTTAACTTTTATCTGGCTCAGGTTTAGGCATTTCATAGTCTCATGTACATATCTCCCATTAGGTCATTAACATAACTCATGCATTCATATCATTGGTATTAATCAGAGACTAGCAAGGGATAGCTTTCATGGCAGAGGATCTCCTACCAAATATGTGGATCTGAGGTGTAATCATGTGGCTCTTTGTTCATTGAAGCCCCCTGGGTTGGGGCCCTCTCATTCTCAACTCAAGGCATTGTTTGAAAAGTGCAAGCTTGATGTTCATCTGATTATCCTGAATTGGGGTTTCTTGACCAAAGTCAACGCAGTTGACTTTTTGGTCAAATACATTGATCAAGAGTCGATTCTATGGAGAACAGTGGCATGATGCTTGTGTGGAAGTGTTCAGTTGGGTCAGAAGTGGATTAATCGGGAGTTTCATCGAAATCGGAGGAAAATCAGAACAGTTGACTTTTGGGTCAAAATCGGGAGAATTATTCGAATATTGACTTTTGATGGAAAATCGGTCAAGAAAAGTCGAGGAATGAATAAAATCGGGAGTTCGACAAAATTTGCCAAAAATAGAAAAAAAAATCAAAAATAGAAAGTTTTATACTTAGAAAAATTTTGAGGCCTTTGAAACTTTGGTGTGCAGTCCACTTCATCAGCATTTTACACGTGGCAAATGGAACTTTTTGGGAAAATTTCCAACATCAAAGTTGTTCCTCTCATGGAGGGGAACAACTTTGTAGTTGGACACTTTTTCATATGAAGCATGGTTGAAGAGTTATTAATGTTCAAAGTTGGAGGTTTTCATTTAACACAAGTCATAAAGCTGGGCAAGAATTCTAGGCAGCGCAGTCATTTTAATAAACACGTGGCATGCCAAATCTCAAGCCAATTTTAGAGCTCTACAAAAACGCCATGGAAGCAAACTTGGTGTCATTCTAATCCTTGCCATGTCCTCTTCATAACAAGCCAAGGAATAAGTCATTTGGACAAAGTATGAATCATTTATGATCATCTAAAGTCATTGTTTCGCAAAGCCTTGGTTGAACATCTGGCTAGGTCAGGGTCTAGGTCACGAGCGTGCATTTTAACAAACATGTGGTGAGCGTAATGTAAGCTTGATTCAGAGACTCTACAAACCTCCATTTGGTTCAAACTAAGCCTCAAATTACTCCTTTCCATGTCCTCTTTCTTTTAAGCCAAGGGGTGTGATGATTGAGCATGTATTGAGAAGGTTGTGAAGCTTCAAAGTTGTACCCTGACCAAGCTGTATTTCGACCAAAACATGAAACCAAACCCCAGTCATACGCGCGCGATTCGTATGTAGCAACAATGCATCACTCTTCCAAGTCATTCTCTCCCACCTCCAAGCAATAATCCAAAACATCACCAACATGGAATTTGCTCTATTATACATCCTCTTTACAATAAGCCAACAATGAGTCCATTTGGTTAAGCATGGAGATAGATACAAGAGCACAAAGTAGGCTACATGACCATGTTGTTTTGCAAAGCTGTGAGAATCAATCCACTACAACAATGCACAAGATATCCTACATTCACTCTCACCATAGCTCCTATGCAACCTCACTTGCTATATAAGTGAACCCCACTTCACGAATCAGGAGGACACACGCTTCATAATTCATTTTTTCCATTTTTTAGATTTCAAATTTCTCCATCTCTCTCGATTCTCTCTCTCCCTTCCATAAACTCACCTTCAAAGTTTGTTACAATTGGTAACAAACTTTAACAAACTCATACAACCCTCCGCAACCACCTTCATCTCTCTCTTACCTTCATCATCTCCTACCTCCATTGATCTTCACAAAGCCAACCTTCTCTCTCCATCACTGAATCATCCTCACCAACCGATCTCAAGAACCTTCATCACCATGTTTTCCTGAACCGAAGCTCCATTTCTACCACCATTATCGCGACCAAGAAACAAGCAAGATTTATCATCAATATTCGTCGACTTCTGAGTTCATCTCTCGGCGGTTAGGAGCAACTTTGCGACACGTCATTACCAAAGAGCTTTGAAATCAGCAGAGTTCTCTGGATATCGATTCTTCGCTTCAGGTAAGTCTCTAAGTCCCTCTCAGCATCGAAATGGCATGTGTTAGGAGCATGAGCGCTTGATGAATTCATGAGACGTTGTTCTTGCATGTGTAGTTGGAACTTTGTTGCTCTCTTAAAATCCGATTCGGTTTGCATGAATTAGTCATCATTTCTATGTTTAAATGGCATGATTAAGTTGTATGTGAAGTGTAGATCATTTGGCTACAAATCACTTGGTTTTTCATGAAAGTTGTATAAGTTAGGGGTTGGTTGTTGGCCACGGTTCATAAGACTGAGCAAAGACCAGTAAAAACTAAGCTCATATTCAGACTCAACTTGAAATTCCGAGTGAGACGGTGGTCGCATCGTCAATTTCTGGGTGTTACCGTACGTCTCCGGCGGGGAGGGTAATCGGAGAAGAAGGCCGGAGACTAGCTCCGGCGGTTTATTATTGGAACGTGCATGAAGCTCCATACGTGTCCTCTTCCCAGTGGATAGGTTTTTTTGTTTTTTATTTCCTTTTTGTTTCATTTGATGCAAAGTTGGGAAAAGAGATGACAGGTGTTAGGCTCTTACTGGCTGTGGGAGGTTTTTGTCATGTAGTGATTTAAGTGACCTTGACCCATTGATAATGTTCATTCTATTCCATGTTACGTTTAATCAATTAATAACACACATACTGGTATAAAGAATAATGAAATAAAAGGAAATTTGGATCATGATGTTGGTAAGATGGTGATGGGCCACGAATCTATTGGGCCTGAAACGCATTTCCGGAACTGCACCCGTGCTCTACTCATACACCACACGAACCTGATAACTGGGCCTTAGCGCCAGTTCTATCCGCACCACCCCTAATTCAGGCCCATCGCGCCATTAACACAATTTTAGTCCATTTTCTCTTTACTGGTGCACCCCCTGGCAGTTTAGATTTTATTATTATTTCAATTTTGTTTTCTTTCAATTTTTGCCTTATAAATCCTTTTAATTCAAATGATAAAAATACATAAAAATAATTTTAGATATTTTTAGCATGAGTAAATAATGTTCATAATTTTGTTGATTTTTGTTAATTGTTTTGATACTTTTAATAAACCTTTTTACAATATCTTGAATTTTCTTTTGTTTTAAAACTTCTTTGTAAATAATCCTCTAATAGACTTAGGAATTAATTTTTAGTCTCGATCTTTTTGTATAGAATTAATGGATGTATATGTGTTTGTGAGTATCATTTGCTCGTTATAGTTCTCAATTCTATTTGTCGCATATTGATTTTCTTTTGCTTATTCCTTGTATAGTTTCTTTTAATAGATTGTATAGTTCTTTTATTTTTCCCTTGTGTAGACAACTTAGACTAGAATTTAGAAATAGTTCCCTTCTCATTCCCTTTTTCTTTTCAACTTTTAAAATACTTAATAAAAATCGATGAAGATCATACCGTTGCTATATTTCATGGTAGGAAAGAAATGATTGAGGCGTAGGCCTCGATGTATGTTCTTTCCTACTTAGCGGAGAAGAAATGATTGAGGTGTGAAGCCTCGATGTATTTCTTAAACCGCTATTTAGAGAAACGATTGTGGCGTAGGCCTCGATGTGCATTCTCTAAATATTCACAAAAGAACTCCTTGTTGTATTTCCTACTTAGCGGAGAAGAAATGATTGAGGTGTGAAACCTCGATGTATTTCTTCACCGTCATTTAGAGAAACGATTGTGGCGTAGGCCTCGATGTGCTTTCTCTAAATATGCAAAACAAAACTCTTTTGGTATGATCTAAGTCACAAACAAAATTCCCTTAAAAAACACCAACCAAAAACACTTCAAAAAACCTAATAAATGTTCAGATTCTAAACAAAGTAAGGAAGTGATGCGAAGCCTTGTAGTAGGTCTCCGTCATCATGGAATTACCCTAAAAGACACAAACCAATCATTTTTTCCTTTTGCCTCGTTGGCACCTAAGGGCACCGTTATTTCCGCTCGTACGCATCCTAGGAGATCCCTTATGCAAGAGCGCGAACGTTAACGCCGCCCACCTAAAAAACACGAAAACAAACAGAAAATCGTGAGCCGAGCTACGGTAACTCTGATTCCTGAAAAGGATACGTAGGCAGCGGGGTAGGGCCCGTGCGAGTACAATTCTTTATTTTCCCTACATTCTGCATTCATTTCGCATTTAGACATAGACATAGTTACACACCCTTTAGATAGAAACAAACATAGGTGGATACCATCGAGTACGATGGGCGCGAGGGGTGCTAGTACCTTCCCCTTGCGTAACCGACTTTCGTACCTTGATTCTCTGGTCGCAAGACCCTGTTCCTTCCTTTGTGAGGTTTCCTGGTATTCCTCTCCCTTATGGGATAAATATATTGGTGGCGACTCTGTTCATTTTTCGCGAGCGTGCGACAGCTGGCGACTCTGCTTGGGATTACCTAAGCAAGTCGATCCTAGCCTTTGTTTGTTTCTTTTATTGGGTGTTTATTTATTTGTTTATGTGTTTACATTTTGTATATATATGCTTGCATATCATGTTTATTTCCTGCTTGCATATCATATTTACTTTCCGCATGCATCTGGACTATATTATGGGTTCCCGTAGGGGCCACATACTTTCTCTCTGTTTGCAGGTTGGGTGGGATGATTTTATGAGGTAAAAGGCCCAATACCCAGGCCATGAGTGATACCTTAGGAACTAGGAATAGAGTGGCCATGACGGACAGAAGACGTATGTCTGATTGATCCGATCATGTATCCACGGGCAGAGCTTGATTGAAAGAGGCAATATCGTATGATTACGCCTACTCTCAATCCTCTGTTGGCTTTCTTTGACCTACCCTGGCCTAGATTCACTGTGAGTGGGGAGGGATATACATGACAGGTACCGTTGGTGACTATTGTGTTCTGTTGGTGACTATTGTTCCTATGGCTGCGTGGCACCTATGCCGAACCTCTGATCTTGTGACATCCGATTCTGCTCAGAGACAACGCGACAACTCTCCCGTATTGGGAGAACCTCCATTGCATCATTTTCATCATGGCATATTTAACTTTAAAAAAAAAGAAAGAAAGAAAAGATGTAATAAAAAAAAGAAAAGAAAAATAGTATTCTCTCATATGCATGTCATTTTTCAGGGTATCCGAGGTTATTACTTTTTATTCAGGATGGCTAACAACGTGACCACCACCAAAGAAGTTACAAGACGTACTCACACTTACAGTTTTCATCGTGAGGGCATGATTCAGTTGGGGCAATTGGGTGGATTGATCACTGGTCATAATAAAACTGTGTTCACCGAGAATTATGGAAACATCTTGACTCTTTTGGATTCACATGTCGACGAATGGGGTTTGTCTACTCTTCTCCAGTTCTATGATCCTGACTTGCGTTGTTTCACCTTCTCAGGCTATCAGTTGGCTCCCACTCTCGAGGAATACTCTCACTTTCTCAATATCAAGATCCAACACAGGGTTCCTTTCGTTTGTGTCCCGGAGAAGCCTGATTTGGACTACATTGCCAACGCTCTTTATTTGAGCATAGGAGACGTCCATGGAAATTGGAAAAAGAATGGTAATGCTCATGGTTTCTACATGAGTTTCTTGATTGAAAAGGCCCAAGAGTTATCTAGCAAAAGGATGTGGGAGGCTTTCAATGCCCTTCTGGCCGTTTTGATTTATGGGATCGTGATGTTCCCTAACATTCACAAGTTCGTTGATCTGGCCGCTATATGTCTTTTTATGGATGAGAATCCGGTCCCTACTTTGCTATCCGACACGTACTATTCTGTTCACTCTCGATATGGGAAAGGAGGAGCCATAAGAAATTGTTTGCCGTTGTTATACACCTGGTTTAAGTCCCACCTACCTACAAGTGGTCCCTTCGTTACTTCTACTAAGAAATGGCCTCAAAGGATCATGGGGCTTACTGGAAATGACATTGTCTGGTGTCCTACTGGGATGAATGTGGAGAAGATTATAACTAGTTGTGGTACTTTTGACAACATTCCCCTCATAGGAACAAAATGTGTTATCAATTATAATCCTAAGCTAGCGCTGCGTCAGTTGGGTTTTGCACTTGAAGACAAGCCTTTGGACAAAGAGATATTCGAATCCGTTTTCTTTGAGAAGGGAACCGATCCAAAAGGTCTAGAAAAAGTGAGGAGTGCCTGGAATGACATCCATACAAGTAATCAGATTTCTCTAGGTGAAAAGAATGTCGTTGCCAAACAAGCCTACACAGATTGGGTTGAAGGTAGAGTTAAAGACCGCCTGTTGCCTTTCCCAAAGGTTAACCCATTGTACGAGCAACCACCTAAGATCCCAATTGCCACTGTGCTTGCTGAGAATTGTATCCAGATAGATATGGAAGGCACCCAATTGCACGAAAAGAAGTCGGATGCGCAACCGAAACATTGTCTTGTGGACCAGCAAAGGGTTGAGTTGACACATGAGGCCAAGGTGCTGAAAGAAGGATCTTTGAGAGTTCAAAAGAGGGCTAGAACGGAAAGAGGTGAAAGAGATATTACTGTGGTTGTTGAGGATCACCAGGAGATCATAAAGAGGGCCGTAAAAGAGGCAGAAGAGAAACTCAAGCGAGAGTACAGAGAGGACTTGAAGGCTTATAAACTCAAAATAGAAAGGGAGGCTAGAGCTGAAGTGAGGAGTCTGAAAAAAGAAACTGGAAGAAGAGACCACTCAAAGAATGGCAATTGAGACTCAACTGAAAGGAAGTCACCTCCGCAATACTCGACTAACAGAAGAGAATGCTAAGCTCGGAGATCAAATGATGGGTATGGAGGACACGCCTGAGAAAGATTATCTCCCAGAATGCAAAGGATGTGACGAACTCAGGGAGTGCTGCAAGAAGCTAGATGGGCAGTTATACCGAAAGGATGTGGTGATCCAAAGCTTCATCAAAGGAAGAGATGGGAAAGCAACCAAGAAACTGTTTGATGAAACCAAGAAGTGGAGTGATGAGCACTTCAGACAAGGAGGACCCCTATTTTATATTCAGATGGATTGATGTTTTAGTCTGTATGTCCCGACCACCTCCAGGCTTGTTGGATGGGGTCCTTTACTTTTCCTTGTTGAACTATCTTGTTGATGTATGGTTTCTCCCAAATTTGAATTCCTGTTATGAATGAAGAAGAACTATTTCCTTTGTTTCTCTTAATGCTTGTCCTCTATCACATTGTTAGCCATTCTATATCAATATTGAAATCTTGGATACTCTGGAAATGGAACATCACGTCATAAGCACACATGCACTCATACATTCACATTATCACATTGCATTTTCAGGTTATTGTACAAGAAACTAATTGGGGTCCCTTTCAGCAACAGATTTCTGCTTCAACAACAAAGCTGACTTCCTTACATCATTACCGCACCAGGAACAACGAGAAAAGGATCATGGACCAATTTGAACAGAATCAAGCTGCCCTCCGTAGAGATATGGATGTCATGGGGGATAGGATGACCCAACTCATGGAGACCCTCCATGTCGTTGTTCAAGGACAAGATGAACTCAGGAAGAGTGTCGCTAGTTTGATCAAAGAGACTCCTACCACTTCTGCTACCGGAGTACCAAAACCTGGAGAGAATCCTGATGGTGGCACAACTAAGTTGGTGGACGATTACCACAACGTTATTGATCTTGATCATGACATTACTAATGAGATAACTGAAACTGCTAAGATGTACCAGGCTCTCGAGGAACGCCTCAAGGCCGTTGAAGTCACCAAAACTTCAAGCTTCAATACTTCTGCACTGTGCTTGGTACCTGGGATTGTTATTCCCCCGAAATTTAAGGTGCCAGATTTCGATAAGTACAAGGGAGTCACCTGTCCAGAGACTCACATTCGTTCCTACTGCCGTAAGATGGCCGCCCATGCTGAGAATGAACCACTGCTCATGCATTTCTTTCAGGATAGTCTCACTGGAGCCTAGGGGTGGAAATAGGCTGGGCCGAGCTAGGCTTTGCCAAGCCTAGGCCTGGCCTGTCAAAAAAAATCGAAGCCTAAGCCTGGCCTGTGGCCTGTCGTAGGCTTATTTTTAGGCCTAAGCCTGACCTTTTCGAATGCCTGGTTAGCCTGTTAGCCTACATAAAAGCCTATATGTTTTGACATACTAACTAAAATAATGTTTAAATAAACCAACTAACTAAAATACCAAGAGACTAAAAATTTATTTGCATTGACTTATTTTAACTTACCTATTAGCATAAGTTAGGAAGCCTATTTGTTTAAGAGAACTTATGAAAACAATGTTCATCATGTGTTTTCATCTTATTTTCAAAAGTTGTTTAAGATAACCAAGTTTTATTTATGTATTTTAATTCAAAGTACAACACATAACATAATGATAATAACAAAATTATTCATATTTATTTAAATAGGCCGGCCTGATAGGCTTAAAAGGTTTTTTTTGGGCCTGAGGCCTAGCCTTTTTAACTAAATAGGCTTATAAAAAAGCCTAGGCCTTTTCTATTTATAAAAAATGTGTGGCCTGGCCTGAGCCTTTATAGGCCAGCCTGTAGAGCCCCGTTGGAGTGGTATATGAAGCTTGAGAGGGCTAATGTCGGTACTTGGGGACAACTTGTTGATGCCTTCTTGAAACAATACCACTATAATACTGCCATGGCTCCCAGCCGCGCTCAACTCCAAAATATGGCACAGAAGTCTGAAGAATCTTTCAAAGAGTACGCCCAGAGGTGGCGCGAACTTGCTGCTAGAGTTCAACCTCCCCTCCTCGACCGCGAATTGATTGATCTGTTTATGGGTACTCTAAAAGGCCCGTATCTTCAACACATGGTTAGTAATACTTCTCCTTCTTTCTCAGATGTGGTTATCATTGGTGAACGAGTTGAAAACTGTGTCAAAGCTGGTACCATTCAAGGTGTTACTAGTCCTAGCAACTCAAGTGGTAATGGTAAGAAGCCGTATTCTGGGTTTGTGAAGAAGAAAGAAGGTGAGACCAGCACCGCCTCTGTTGATCAAAGCCGAGCCCCTGTGTACTCTGCTGTCCCACCCCCTTATTACCCGATGCCTTATACCGTTCCTGGCCCATCTGTTCCTCAGGCATATGCCGCTGCTCTCCCACAGCCATGGGTGGCACCTCAACAGCCATTCATCCCACAACAACAAGTTACGGCCCCTCAGAACCGTCAACAGAACCCAAGGCCTCAAGGTCAAAGGGGCCCACAGAGGGCAAGGTACCAAGATAGGCGTATAGATCCGGTCCCGATGACGTATGCTCAACTTCTCCCTCAGTTGCTTGCCGGTCAGTTGGTACAGCTTCTTGAACTTGGTCCTCCACCTAGTCCTCTTCCTCTTGGCTATGATGTTAATGCCCGTTGTGAATTTCATTCAGGGGCTCCAGGCCATACGATCGAAAAGTGCAGAGCATTCAAGTTGAAGTTTCAGGATCTCCTCGATGACAAAATTATTTCGTTCACCCCCACTGGTCCTAATGTGCAGAATAATCCTATGCCTCCCCACACAGGTGCGACCAATGCTGTTGAATTGTGGGATGAACAGATCCTGGTAACTGATGTTAATGAGGTCAAAATGCCGCTTGCAACTGTCAAGGAACACCTCGTGCAACAGGGAGTGTTATGTGAGCTACATGATTTCTGCCTACAATGTTCTTCAAATCCAGAGGAATGTGACAGATTGAGGGCTGAAATCCAAAAGCTGATGGATGAAGGTGTCATTAGAGTGGAAAGAGTTACTCCCGATGAAGAGGAGGCCGTTCTAGAAATCCCCTACTATCCTGCTGAAGTATCAAAGACTCAGAGCGCTTCTTTTGTCATCCATACTCCGAATACTCCCTTGGTTATTCAGGCTCTGACAACTCCATTGATTATTCAAGCCCCAAATGCTCCTTTGGCCGCCCATCCTCAGGTTCCCCCTCCCGCATCTCCTGCTCCCTCTTAGTTGGCTGACTCTAAAGCTGTTCCTTGGAGTTATAATGCTGTGTACATCCGAGGGAAGAAATATGATTGTCCTCTAGTGGGCAATTCAAGCATCACTAATATTGCTGGCACTAGTGGCATTACCCGTAGTGGTCGAATCTTTGCTGCCCCTCCTCCACTTCCCAAAGAGACCAACAAAGATGCCAATGTGCAGGGAAAGGGGAAGCAAGTTGGTGTTGATCCTCCTGAGACCCGTAATGCACAAGACGTTGAACAACTTCTGAGAATCATTAAGAAAAGCGACTACAAGGTGATTGATCAGCTTGACCAAACTCAAGCTAAAATCTCCATCTTGTCCCTTTTGGTGCACTCAGAAGCTCACCGTGATGCTCTTATGAAAGTCCTGGCTTCCGCACACGTAACTCAAGACATTACTGTGCCACAGTTTGAAGGGGTGGTGACCAATATTGCTGCTGGCAATTGTTTGGGCTTTAGTGATGAAGAACTTCCACCTGAGGGTAGAGCACACAACAAAGAATTGCATATATCCATAAAATGTCTGGATGCTGTGTTGTCTCGAGTTCTGATTGATACAGGTTCCTCTCTTAATGTGATGCCCAAGGCTACTCTGTTTAAGCTAAGTATAGATGGGATTATGATGAGACCATGTACTATGAGCGTCAGGGCGTTCGATGGTTCCAGAAGATCCGTGGAAGGGGAAATTGATCTGCCTGTCTTGATTGGTCCTCACATGTTCTACATTGCCTTCTACGTCATGGATATAAACCCTTCGTACACTTGTCTCTTGGGCCGTCCTTGGATCCATGCTGCTGGACCTGTGACATCTACTCTCCACCAGTGTTTGAAATTTGTTGTGAATGACAAGATTGTTGTGATCACTGGTGAAGAAGATCTGATAGTTAATAATCTGGCAGCATACCGTTATGTAGAAATAGAAAGGGAAGTACAAGAGACGCCTTTCCAAGCCTTGGAAATTGTGTCAGTCGATAGACTCCCTGTGGTTGAAAACAAGAGGGAACCTGGAGCACCCCTCTCATCCTTGAATGATACCAAGGCTTTCTTAGAAGCTGGTGTTCCCCATGGTGCCTGGGGCAAGCTGATTGATATCCATGAGAAGCGAGACAAGTATGGACTTGGATACCAACCATCCTCCTCTACTCAGCTCAGCCCAATCCTTGGAAAGAAGGTGATCCCCCCGATTTCTCAAGTGTTCGTCAGTGCCAGTACTAGTTCTGGAAGTCAGGTTCTCGCCGTGGATGATGATGATGATGAAGAAGATCTCTCCAGATTCATTTGCCATGCTGCGCCCGGACATGAACTCAACAATTGGACCATATTGAACATCCCTAGAGTCACTTTTATGGAGATGTAATTTTCTTGTTTCGATAAATCATGTGCTTCGCCCCAAGCATTTTGATCATCTGTATAAAGGAGGGCCCCCCATGTTTTTCAATTTGTTTAATATTGAATGAAAATCATATTTTCGCATGCAATTACTGTTCCATTTCTTTCATGATTTTTATTTTAAAAAACTCTTTTGAAAAAAAATGGCAAAGTATTTCTCCTTTTTTCATTTCCTTTATGTGTTGCATTCTAAGGCATAAATCATCCGTCGTGCAAATCCGACTCGGATTCCATCAAAAATGATAATGTTACAGTTCCACGTCCTGATATCCTTGAAAATCCAATTGACCAAGCTGATGAAGATAGTGGGGAAGATTGTGAAGTCCCTGAGGAATTGGCAAGATTATTGAGACAAGAAGAGAGATCTATTCAGCCGCATCAAGAAGCCATAGAAATCATCAACCTCGGTACAGAAAAAGCAAAGAAAGAAGTCAAGATAGGGGCCGCTTTACAAAGTGATGTAAAGAGAAGGTTGATTGAGCTGCTTCGAGAATATGTCGACATCTTCGCCTGGTCATACGAAGACATGCCTGGTTTAGACACTGATATCGTTATGCACAGGTTACCGCTCAGACCAGAATGTCCGCCTGTTAAGCAAAAACCACGAAGAACTCGACCTGATATGGCTTTGAAAATCAAGGAGGAAGTTGAAAAACAGTTGAATGCTGGTTTCTTATCTGTGTGTGAGTATCCTCCTTGGATTGCAAACATCGTACCTGTTCCTAAGAAGGACGGAAAGGTGCGCATGTGTGTCGACTATCGAGATCTGAATAGGGCAAGTCCGAAGGATGATTTCCCTCTGCCTCACATTGATGTGCTAGTCGACAACACTGCTCAGTTTCGGTGTTCTCATTCATGGATGGTTTCTCTGGCTATAATCAGATAAAGATGGCTCCGGAAGATATGACCAAGACTACTTTCACCACTCCGTGGGGTACATATTGTTACAAGGTCATGCCTTTTGGCCTTAAGAATGCTGGTGCAACATATCAACGAGCAATGGTGACCCTTTTCCATGACATGATCCACAAGGAGATTGAAGTATATGTCGATGATATGATTGCAAAATCTCAAACTGAAGAGGAACACTTGGTATATCTTGAGAAACTGTTTGCTCGTCTGCGAAAGTTCAGGTTGAGGCTTAATCCAAACAAGTGCACCTTCGGAGTGCGATCTGGAAAATTACTTGGGTTCTTCGTGAGCCAACGAGGGATTGAGGTCGACCCTGATAAAGTAAGAGCAATACAGAATATGCCAGCACCAAAGAATGAAAAATAAGTTCGAGGGTTCTTAGGGAGATTGAATTACATAGCCAGATTCATTTCTCACCTCACTGACACTTGTGAACCCATCTTTAAGCTGCTGCGCAAAAACCAAGGTATCCGTTGGGATGATAATTGTCAAGAAGCCTTTGAGAAGATTAAACAGTACCTCCAAGAGCCGCCAATTCTCATGCCTCCGGTCCCTGGGAGGCCACTTCTTATGTACTTAACTGTGCTTGAAGGATCTATGGGGTGTGTGCTCGGCCAGCATGACGAGTCCGGTCGAAAAGAGTGTGCCATTTATTACATGAGCAAAAAGTTTACCGATTGTGAATCCCGCTACTCACTACTCGAGAAAACTTGTTGTGCTTTGGTATGGGCTGCTCGCCGACTGAGGCAGTATATGTTGACTCACACCACTCTATTGATCTCCAAAATGGACCCGATAAAGTACATCTTCGAAAAACCAGCTCTTACAGGAAGACTAGCACGATGGCAGATGCTTTTATCAGAGTATGACATTCAGTATGTCACACAAAAGGCCATCAAAGGAAGTGTCCTTGCGGATCATCTCGCTCATCAACCATTGGAAGAGTACCAGTCAATGAAGTTTGACTTTCCTGATGAAGATATCATGAAACTGGATGATGACGAAGGGCCCGAACCAGGGGAGCGATGGACTCTCACGTTCGACGGTGCATCGAATGCTATGGGCCATGGTATTGGGGCTGTTTTGACTTCTCCTCGTCAGACTCACACTCTTTTCACAGCCACGATATGCTTTGACTGCACGAATAATGTGGCGGAATACGAGGCTTGTGTAATGGGCCTTGAGGCGGCCATAGACATGAGAATCAAGATCCTTGAAGTTTATGGGGATTCTGCTTTGGTCATACATCAAGTAAGAGGTGATTGGGAGACGCGACACCCCAATTTAGTTCCTTATAGGGATTATATCTTGGAGTTGTTGCCCGCTTTCGAGGAAATCACCTTCAATCATATCCCCCGAGAAGAAAATCAATTGGCAGATGCTTTGGCTACCTTGGCGGCTATGTTCAGACTTAGCTCTCCCAAAGAAATGCCGGACATAAGGATCCTCCGTTACAAAGAGCCTGCACATGTATTCCCTGCTCATTGCCTCACTACTGAAGATGTGTATGACGAAAAGCCATGGTACTATGACATCAAGAAGTATGTTGAGAAGCAAGAGTATCCCGAAGATGCTACAATTAATGATAAGCGAACGCTTCGAAGGTTAGCATCCAAATTCTTCTTGTCAGGAGACGTCCTGTACAAAAGAAACTATGATTCAGTTTTGCTCAGATGCGTGGATAGACACGAAGCAGAATTGATCATGCGGGAAATTCATGAAGGATCTTTTGGAACCCATTTCAGTGGGCATTCTATGGCTAAAAAGATCTTGCGAGCGGGATATTTTTGGATGACAATAGAAAGTGATTGTTATGTGTACGTGAAAAAATGTCACAAATGCCAAGTGTATGCTGACAGAATTCATGTTCCTCCAACTCCTTTGAATGTTCTTATATCACCATGGCCCTTTGCCATGTGGGGCATCGACATGATTGGGCGAATCGAGCCACAAGCTTCGAATGGACACAGATTTATCCTTGTTGTTATCGACTACTTCACCAAATGGGTTGAAGCTGCTTCTTACAAGAATGTAACCAAGCAAGTCGTCACTCGATTCATCAAGAAAGAGATCATATGCCGATATGGGGTTCCAAACAAGATCATCACGGATAATGGGTCCAACCTGAACAACAAGATGATGACAGAGTTATGTGAAGAGTTCAAGATTGAACACCACAATTCGTCACCCTATCGGCCGAAGATGAATGGCGCAGTCGAAGCTGCTAACAAGAACATAAAGAAGATCGTCCAGAAAATGGTTAGAACGTACAAGGATTGGCATGAGATGTTACCATTCGCCCTACATGGCTATAGAACTTTGGTTCGCACTTCAACTGGGGCAACTCCCTTCTCTCTTGTCTATGGCATGGAGGCTGTACTTCCCGTCGAAGTGGAAATTCCTTCGTTGAGGGTCTTAATGGATGCCAAACTTGATGAAACAGAGTGGGTTCAAATGAGGCTTGACCATCTCAATCTGATTGAGGAAAAGCGCTTATCTGCTATCTGCCATGGTCAGTTATACCAAAAGAGGATTAAGAAAGCGTATGACAAGAAGATTCGGCCTCGAGAATTCCACACAGGTGACCTGGTCGTAAGGAAGATCTTGCCAATTCACACCGATCCAAGGGGTAAATGGACTCCCAACTATGAGGGACCATACATTATGAAGAAAGCCTTCTCAGGTGGGGCTTTAATCCTGACAAAGATGGATGGGGAAGACGTTCCGCTTCCAGTCAATTCAGACTGAGTCAAAAAATACTACGCATAAAAGACCCGCTAGGCCGACGTACCTAGGAAAAAATTAAGGATAAAACAAAAGAGAATAACCCGCTAAGTCGAAAACCCGAAAGGGCGACTTAGGCAAAAAAGGGGTATCCCGCTGGATTGAAAACCCGAAAGGGCGATCCAGGCAAAAGTTAGGGATCAAAAGCGAGAGGCTGCAGTCTGAATATCCTTCACAAAAACTACCATACGCCCTTGGCAAAACGGACAGATCGATTCAACCACTACGCTTCTGAAGCAAAGCATTGAGAGGATCGAGGATATGGGAACTGTAGCAATACCAGTTTTAATGGAAATTCAAGCATTTCCCTTTGCCATTTCGCCTTCGTGTTTTATTTTCTTTTATTTTTTCTTTTTTTTTCGCAACTACCTCATTTAGGAGTTGCTTCCTTGTACAGAAGCCTATTCATAGGCGTTCCATCAATAAAATGATCTTTTGAAAAATTCATTCTTATCTTTCATGCGATATGTGATTTAATTCGTTATTAAGCATTGCATTGAAAACATGGGGAATAATGGTCATACCAAAATGAAACATGATGTTACATAAACATAAAAGTGCTCTAAAGGGCACCATTCGTATCCAAATGTCGTTTTCTGTGCAGGTTGCAGGTTATACCGGTCACCCTGACCCATCTCATATCACAAAGATCGTCATCATCCCGCGTAGAAGTTCAAGCGTGTAACTCATCAGTACTGGTAAATATGGGGCACCTGAAGAGGTCCATATCCTTCCTCCATATGATAGATAAGGAAGGGTCCCTCAAGACTCATGATTCCCCAAGCAGTATAGGATGTAAGGAAAGTCGGGCAAAGTCACTTCCTCCCCAGCAAAGCTACGTTCTAATCCTCAGCACAGTCGCCAATAATCTTTGGTGCTGTAAGGTTTCCAACGCCCACTCACAATGGCGTCTCAAGAAGACAAGCAACGGACCCCAATGATCCTGCTCCGCTATCTCATCGAGGCCTTTATTTGGCGCTCTGCATATAGCATTCATTTGCATGCAACATCGCATCCTCAAAAGCGTAGCATATCCATTACAGTGGATCATTACGCCATTAAAACTTAAACATGCATACGAAGCATAAGCCAGATAATGTGAGTCAAAGTGGAATCGAAACAATGATACATCCCTACAGAAGTTGTCATCATTACAAACTCCATTTGATATCTGCTGTAGTGCCACAAACACTTTTAATCTGCGGTGCCGATATGAGGTATCCTCAATCCCCGACAAGTGTCTGACACAATGACCCTCTGCTTATATCTTCTCTTGTTGTCGAGTCGATGTTGAGTCGTAGATTGCACAAGATCTATTCCCTTGGTCCTGGAGATCGTACGAGGTCTTCTCCTGATGTTGAGTCGTGGATCGTACGAGATCTATTCCCTTTTTGTCTTGAAGGTCGTACGAGGTCTTCTCCTGATGTTGAGTCGTGGATCGTACGAGATCTATTCCCTTTTTGTCTTGAAGGTCGTACGAGGTCTTCTCCCGATGTTGAGTCGTAGATCGCACGAGATCTATTCCCTTTATCCCGAAGATCGTACGAGGTCTTCTCCTGATGTTGAGTCGTAAACCGTACGAGATCTATTCCCTTTTGTCCTGAAGATCGCACGAGGTCTTCTTCCGATGTTGAGTCGTAGATCGCACGAGATCTTTTCCTTTTTGTCTTGAAGATCGTATGAGATCCTCTCCTGATGTCGAGTCGATGTTGAGTCACAGATCGTACGAGATCTTCTCCTTTCAGTCTTGAAGATCGTACGAGATTTTCTCCCGATGTTGAGTCGTAGATCGCACGAGATCTATTCCTATCAGTCACTGTCTCATATAACTATTCTCTTTGGAAACCTTGTATTGGCACCGATGCTATGTTACATACTATCACCATTCAACCATTACTCACCATAAACTTCTCCACCAGAAAAAGAAAAGGACAATTCTCTCTCCCCAGCAGATATCAAAACAAAAATAAGGATATCATTTACACCATCTCATCTTTCAGGAAAAATTTCTGGTCTTGATATTTAATCTTCTCCTACCTTGAATGTTCGAAAGGCTAGCGCCAATCTCACCTTCAGGTTCAAGACGATTAAATAGGGGCAGCTGTCATACCCCAAATTTGTCCTACCCTTTAACTTTTATCTGGCTCAGGTTTAGGCATTTCATAGTCTCATGTACATATCTCCCATTAGGTCATTAACATAACTCATGCATTCATATCATTGGTATTAATCAGAGACTAGCAAGGGATAACTTTCATGGCAGAGGATCTCCTACCAAATATGTGGATCTGAGGTGTAATCATGTGGATCTTTGTTCATTGAAGCCCCCTGGGTTGGGGCCCTCTCATTCTCAACTCAAGGCATTGTTTGAAAAGTGCAAGCTTGATGTTCATCTGATTATCCTGAATTGGGGTTTCTTGACCAAAGTCAACGCAGTTGACTTTTTGGTCAAATACATTGATCAAGAGTCGATTCTATGGAGAACAGTGGCATGATGCTTGTGTGGAAGTGTTCAGTTGGGTCAGAAGTGGATTAATCGGGAGTTTCATCGAAATCGGAGGAAAATCAGAACAGTTGACTTTTGGGTCAAAATCGGGAGAATTATTCGAATATTGACTTTTGGTGGAAAATCGGTCAAGAAAAGTCGAGGAATGAATAAAATCGGGAGTTCGACAAAATTTGCCAAAAATAGAAAAAAAATCAAAAATAGAAAGTTTTATACTTAGAAAAATTTTGAGGCCTTTGAAACTTTGGTGTGCAGTCCACTTCATCAGCATTTTACACGTGGCAAATGGAACTTTTTGGGAAAATTTCCAACATCAAAGTTGTTCCTCTCATGGAGGGGAACAACTTTGTAGTTGGACACTTTTTCATATGAAGCATGGTTGAAGAGTTATTAATGTTCAAAGTTGGAGGTTTTCATTTAACACAAGTCATAAAGCTGGGCAAGAATTCTAGGCAGCGCAGTCATTTTAACAAACACGTGGCATGCCAAATCTCAAGCCAATTTTAGAGCTCTACAAAAATGCCATGGAAGCAAACTTGGTGTCATTCTAATCCTTGCCATGTCCTCTTCATAACAAGCCAAGGAATAAGTCATTTGGACAAAGTATGAATCATTTATGATCATCTAAAGTCATTGTTTCGCAAAGCCTTGGTTGAACATCTGGCTAGGTCAGGGTCTAGGTCACGAGCGTGCATTTTAACAAACATGTGGTGAGCGTAATGTAAGCTTCATTCAGAGACTCTACAAACCTCCATTTGGTTCAAACTAAGCCTCAAATTACTCCTTTCCATGTCCTCTTTCTTTTAAGCCAAGGGGTGTGATGATTGAGCATGTATTGAGAAGGTTGTGAAGCTTCAAAGTTGTACCCTGACCAAGCTGTATTTCGACCAAAACATGAAACCAAACCCCAGTCAGACGTGCGCGATTCGTATGTAGCAACAATGCATCACTCTTCCAAGTCATTCTCTCCCACCTCCAAGCAATAATCCAAAACATCACCAACATGGAATTTGCTCTATTATACATCCTCTTTACAATAAGCCAACAATGAGTCCATTTGGTTAAGCATAGAGATAGATACAAGAGCACAAAGTAGGCTACGTGACCATGTTGTTTTGCAAAGCTGTGAGAATCAATCCACTACAACAATGCACAAGATATCCTACATTCACTCTCACCATAGCTCCTATGCAACCTCACTTGCTATATAAGTGAACCCCACTTCACGAATCAGGAGGACACACGCTTCATAATTCATTTTTTCCATTTTTTAGATTTCAAATTTCTCCATCTCTCTCGATTCTCTCTCTCCCTTCCATAAACTCACCTTCAAAGTTTGTTACAATTGGTAACAAACTTTAACAAACTCATACAACCCTCCGCAACCACCTTCATCTCTCTCTTACCTTCATCATCTCCTACCTCCATTGATCTTCACAAAGCCAACCTTCTCTCTCCATCACTGAATCATCCTCACCAACCGATCTCAAGAACCTTCATCACCATGTTTTCCTGAACCGAAGCTCCATTTCTACCACCATTATCGCGACCAAGAAACAAGCAAGATTCATCATCAATATTCGTTGACTTCTGAGTTCATCTCTCGGCGGTTAGGAGCAACTTTGCGACACGTCATTACCAAAGAGCTTTGAAATCAGCAGAGTTCTCTGGATATCGATTCTTCGCTTCAGGTAAGTCTCTAAGTCCCTCTCAGCATCGAAATGGCATGTGTTAGGAGCATGAGCGTTTGATAAATTCATGAGACGTTGTTCTTGCATGTGTAGTTGGAACTTTGTTGCTCTCTTAAAATCCGATTCGGTTTGCATGAATTAGTCATCATTTCTATGTTTAAATGGCATGATTAAGTTGTATGTGAAATGTAGATCATTTGGCTACAAATCACTTGGTTTTTCATGAAAGTTGTATAAGTTAGGGGTTGGTTGTTGGCCACGGTTCATAAGACTGAGCAAAGACCAGTAAAAACTAAGCTCATATTCAGACTCAACTTGAAATTCCGAGTGAGACGGTGGTCGCATCGTCAATTTCTGGGTGTTACCGTACGTCTCCGGCGGGGAGGGTAATCGGAGAAGAAGGCCGGAGACTAGCTCCGGCGGTTTATTATTGGAACGTGCATGAAGCTCCATACGTGTCCTCTTCCCAGTGGATAGGTTTTTTTGTTTTTTATTTCCTTTTTGTTTCATTTGATGCAAAGTTGGGAAAAGAGATGACAAGTGTTAGGCTCTTACTGGCTGTGGGAGGTTTTTGTCATGTAGTGATTTAAGTGACCTTGACCCATTGATAATGTTCATTCTATTCCATGTTACGTTTAATCAATTAATAACACACATACTGGTATAAAGAATAATGAAATAAAAGGAAATTTGGATCATGATGTTGGTAAGATGGTGATGGGCCACGAATCTATTGGGCCTGAAACGCATTTCCGAAACTGCACCCGTGCTCTACTCATACACCACACGAACCTGATAACTGGGCCTTAGCGCCAGTTCTATCCGCACCACCCCTAATTCAGGCCCATCGCGCCATTAACACAATTTTAGTCCATTTTCTCTTTACTGGTGCACCCCCTGGCAGTTTAGATTTTATTCTTATTTCAATTTTGTTTTCTTTCAATTTTTGCCTTATAAATCCTTTTAATTCAAATGATAAAAATACATAAAAATAATTTTAGATATTTTTAGCATGAGTAAATAATGTTCATAATTTTGTTGATTTTTGTTAATTGTTTTGATACTTTTAATAAACCTTTTTACAATATCTTGAATTTTCTTTTGTTTTAAAACTTCTTTGTAAATAATCCTCTAATAGACTTAGGAATTAATTTTTAGTCTCGATCTTTTTGTATAGAATTAATGGATGTATATGTGTTTGTGAGTATCATTTGCTCGTTATAGTTCTCAATTCTATTTGTCGCATATTGATTTTCTTTTGCTTATTCCTTGTATAGTTTCTTTTAATAGATTGTATAGTTCTTTTATTTTTCCCTTGTGTAGACAACTTAGACTAGAATTTAGAAATAGTTCCCTTCTGATTCCCTTTTTCTTTTCAACTTTTAAAATACTTAATAAAAATCGATGAAGATCATACCGTTGCTATATTTCATGGTAGGAAAGAAATGATTGAGGCGTAGGCCTCGATGTATGTTCTTTCCTACTTAGCGGAGAAGAAATGATTGAGGTGTGAAGCCTCGATGTATTTCTTAAACCGCTATTTAGAGAAACGATTGTGGCGTAGGCCTCGATGTGCATTCTCTAAATATTCACAAAAGAACTCCTTGTTGTATTTCCTACTTAGCGGAGAAGAAATGATTGAGGTGTGAAACCTCGATGTATTTCTTCACCGTCATTTAGAGAAACGATTGTGGCGTAGGCCTCGATGTGCTTTCTCTAAATATGCAAAACAAAACTCTTTTGGTATGATCTAAGTCACAAACAAAATTCCCTTAAAAAACACCAACCAAAAACACTTCAAAAAACCTAATAAATGTTCAGATTCTAAACAAAGTAAGGAAGTGATGCGAAGCCTTGTAGTAGGTATCCGTCATCATGGAATTACCCTAAAAGACACAAACCAATCATTTTTTTCCTTTTGCCTCGTTGGCACCTAAGGGCACCATTATTTCCGCTCGTACGCATCCTAGGCGATCCCTTATGCAAGAGCGCGAACTTTAACGCCGCCCACCTAAAAAACACGAAAACAAACAGAAAATCGTGAGCCGAGCTACGGTAACTCTGATTTCTGAAAAGGATACGTAGGCAGCGGGGTAGGGCCCGTGCGAGCACAATTCTTTATTTTCCCTACATTCTGCATTCATTTCGCATTTAGACATAGACATAGTTTCACACCCTTTAGATAGAAACAAACATAGGTGGATACCATCGAGTACGATGGGCGCGAGGGGTGCTAGTACCTTCCCCTTGCGTAACCGACTTCCGTACCTTGATTCTCTGGTCGCAAGACCCTGTTCCTTCCTTTGTGAGGTTTCCTGGTATTCCTTTCCCTTATGGGATAAATATATTGGTGGCGACTCTGTTCATTTTTCGCGAGCGTGCGACACAAAGAACTCAAATATGCGGTCGGAATTTACAAAATCGGCTCGGAAGCACGATTTTCGAAATCAGGCAGTAGCAAAAACGATAAAAAAAGTCGGCCGAAACCGAAAATAAACCTCACCATCAGCTCCAGAAGCATTATTCTACTCAAGAAATATTATTCAGATTCGCGAAAATTCAACACGGTTCAAGAGTTATGACATTTTGAAGTAAAGCCGACACACCGCGCGCGTTATTGAAAAATTCGGAAAGAAAGCAAATAGCATGGTATAGGTATAGCAGCAAGTTCCAGCACTTAGAGGCATTTATTAACACACAATAAAGCTCTACTATCGCTTAGAATTAACAAACAAACAACACAACAAAGTTTAGACAAAAATCCTTCAAAAAAACTATGTTTTCATGAGTTGAAAATAATGAAATGCAACACAAATTCAAAGCCAAGAAAATTCTGCATTATGTTACCTTTAAAACAGCCCCAACAACTCATAGAAATCACATATAAACACCAAGAAATGACTCATGGAAATTGAAACATCAAATTATATTATTGGCAAGAGCAAAGATAACATAGAATCATGATTTTCAAGAGTGTAATCACTACAATTCTCCACATTAAACCCACATTTGTGCACCAAGTATATTCAACTTCAATCATTATCATCAAGCACAACAACAACAAGAATCAACCTCAAAAATTCAGCATCATGCTCATGGTTATAACCTCTCATGTCAACACCAATTATCATGCTTAAGTTGAAATTCACATTCTAAAATTGAACCAAACAAGTCCTACTTCTATAATTCATCCACATGCACCTTAATTCACAACAACCTCAACATTCATCAAATCATCACAACTCTCATAATCAAATCATCAAACACTTTGTGTGCATATATTTAATTCATAGAGCATTATCAATATATCATCAACAACTATTCACCGGTAAATCTCGAATTCAATCAAATAATCAAGATCAACACGAATCATTCAATCAACAAACAATTATCATCATTAATTATCATAGATCCGTCATTCGCAATCAAAAACCATCATGATCAATGTCGAATTAAGCAACAAAATCAATGATCTAGCAAGGTTTGTAGTGAATTTACCGGATCAAGCGACGAGAATGAGATCGGATGAACACGAACGCGAACACGACGCGAACACGAATAAAATCCAAGGTATGAGAGAGGGAGAGTGACATGCCCTAGCCTTGGGAGAGAGATATTTGAATTTGATGATCAATGAGAGAGGAGATTCTTCACTCTTGCTTTGATCTTCATTTGTTCTTGAGATTTGATCTTGAATAGATGAAGATTGATGAAGTTTTGTGAGTTTTTGTGGTTTTGATCCAAGAAAATTGAGAGGGAATTGAGAGAAAGTGTTTTTGATCTTTTGGGTGAAATTGAAGTTGTGATAGTCCTCCTTTGATTTGTGAAGAGAAAAATGTTTATATATTATCAACGCGAAATGTCCAAATTGCCCTCGGTGCATCTCGTTTTGGCTCGTTTTTAAGAAAGCTTGGTTCGACTCTGAATTCCGGAACGAAACCAGTGCCACTGTGAAGATGACCAAATTCGTGACCCTTCTCCACGAGAATCGTCTCAATCCGATAAGCGATGAAGAAATTACGCGCGTTTGAATGACGAGAAACGTCGATTCATCTGGCGCGACTGTGCAGAATTTTGTGAGTACCGCTTAAAGAACTCGATAAAACCCTATCTTCGGCTCAAAATATGAACAAGAATGTGTGACGAAGAATCTAAGATAACGAAATTTCCGAGAAAATGCCGCTGGAATGAACTTCATACGATAAAAATCAAAGGAGTTATGAATTTTCAAACTCGGCGCGACATACTCGAAAACACTTTTTACCAAAATAACGCGACGATCCTTCAAATTCTGGGAGTTTTAAGTGCATAATTGGCCTTCGGTCCGAACATATGAAATCTTGATAGTGATGGTACGGAGCTCCAGTTAAATTTTCAAGCAAATTCGACAAGCGAATTGTGAGATATGAATTTTCTAAGATTCGAAACCCTACATTCAGCACTGTTTTTCACTGCGAAACCTCAAGTAATATGCAAATTTGACGACCTTCCTCAAAGAATTGGCTTCCGAGCCAAACACGAAAGTTGTAGATATCGTCAAAACAGTCGGGGTTGCGGGAACCAAGCTCATATCACTTTCCAAATCAGGCTTGTGAATTTTCTCGTATTTCCATTGTATAAACCATATTTCACGTTATATCTTCTTAAACTCATGAAGACTCTTTATTATTTTTTCTTCAATTTGAATGACGAAATAAACGTCATTATTAACTTATAGCTCAAATAAAGATGGCAAATTTTGGGGTGCAACAACTGCCCCTATTCAAACTTCTTGAACCTGACGAGCGAGAAACGAAAGTTTCGAACCGTTGAGGTGGAAGGAGATTGAATACCAGAATGAACTCGAAAATTTGCGTTGTTGATCAATAAAAGATTCCGTCTTGTAATAAGAAGGAATGTACCACCCCGCAAGCAGGGAGAAAAAACCTCAATTGATCTGGATAATTAAGTAGTTCCAACTTGCGATAAGAAGGAACAGGCAACCCCACAGGCAGGGGGGAAAACTTCAATTTATCTGGGCATCAAGATAAGGGACATCTCGACTGATATGGGTATCAGACGTAGCAGATGTCTTCCGAACAGGAATCGGGGATAGATGTCTAAGTCGATCTGGGAATTGAAATGAGATATTCCAGCTGATCTGGGCATCAACGGGTAGTAAATATCTCTAGTCTGGGCACCAAGGCGACATCTCCATCTGATGCAATTAAATCATCAGGCAGATATTCCAACTGATTTGGGTATCAGTGGCTTGCTCCTTCGTAAGATCGTCGAGATTCGGAGGCGGTTCCCTCAACTAAAAGTCTGGTTTATCAGGACATGAACAATATCTCTTCCGAACTGTGTACGCTGGGAAAGGAAGTCTTTAAACTGATCTAGGCTCGATGCTAGAAAATAAGTAGAACAATCCTCTTTTGAATGACAAAGTCAATCAGGCAGATATCTCCATCTGATCTAGGTATCAGTGACTTGCTCCTTCGTAAGATCGACGAGATCCGAAGGCGGTTCCCTCAACTGAAAGTCTGATTTATCAGGAATAGGAACGGATATCTCTTCCGAACTGTGTACGCCGGGAAAGGAAGTCTTTAAACTGATCTAGGCTCGATGCTAGAAAATAAGTAGAACAATCCTCTTCTGAATGAAAAAGTCAATCAGGCAGATATCTCCATCTGATCTGGGTATCAGTGGCTTGCTCCTTCGTAAGATCGACGAGATCCGGAGGCGGTTCCCTCAACTGAAAGTCTGATTTATCAGGAATAGGAACGAATATCTCTTCCGAAATGTGAACGCCGCGAAAAGAAAATGTCTTCAACTGATAGTAAGCATCAGGACTGGGCAGACGAGTTCTTCTTCTGAACGAAAATAAATCGTCAGGACGTAGATATTTCCAACTGATCTGAGGCATCAGAAGGCTTGCTCCTTAGGAAGATCTTGGGAGATCCGGAGGCGGTTCCTTCAACTGAACTGGAATCAGGATAGGAACAAATATCTTCAACCGACTTGAGGGCATCGGGATTAGGAGTGTCTTCAACTGTTCTGACGGTGTCAGGATAGGGAGACAAACTTCTTCTGATTTGAACATCAGGATAAACGACTGAATTGATTAGGCGAGTTTCTCTCTGGAAGGCATTTGAATATCTCGATGACTTTCCTGCAGAAAGAAACATATATGATATGATTTATGCATGATGCATGTATGAATGTTTAGGGAATAACGTTCCTGAGAAGGAAGATGCTATACGCTTTGAGAATGCAATGCGAATGATGCATGATTCAGACGCTTCTTAGGGAGACAGCGGAGGAACACTGAATTGCTAAAGTAGTCTTGGAGAGAGTATGGAACTCTGCGGAGAGGACAAGACGAGTGACCATGAGTCACAAACTGCAAGCTGGAAAAGATGGATCAGAAATCTGCTGGAGACGATCAAATCTGGACGCGAGCTCTGGTTGGGGAGTAAATCTTGCTTGAAGATAAGAACATCCCACTTAACTGCTTGGGGAATACCCTAGGAAATTCATTAGAGAAGAAAACTCTCGACCCACTAGGAATACAGAGATAAGGGCAAGTCATGGAAACAACTCTGATGGGGAGTGTAGCGCTAAAAAATACTCGAGGTATCTACACACTCGAAAAAGAACAGAGTCGCCACCGATCTTTATTTATTCCAAAATGGAAAGGGAAAATGTCGAATAAAACCCACAAATAAAAAGAAATGGATAAGATGGTCATCGCAACCAAATTAAGGTTCGGGAGTCGGTTATGTGAGGGGAAGGTATTAGCACCCCTCACATCCATCGTACTCGATGGTACCCATTTAGTTAGTTTTATGAATGAGTGTTTGCGTTCTTTAGTTTATTAATCGATAAAAGGGAAAAGTATTTTTATTTTTTATTATTGTGCTCGCCAAGACGTTTGAATCTTGTGCTTACATATCTTCAATGGAAGAATCAGAGCGATTGTAGTTCTAAAGAATTACGAGTTTGTTGATTAATTTTAGGATGGATGTTTAGAATTTGATTCGAAGGATCAAAGGTATTCAAGAGGTGTGCACCCCTTGTCACTCTATCACTTCGATTAAGAAAATATTTTAATATTTGATTCAAAGGATCAAAGGTATTCAAGAGGTGTGCACTTCTTGTCACTTAATCACTTTGATTTAATTAAGAAAAAATTTATTAAGTTTGATTCAAAGGATCAAAGGTATTCAAGAGGTATGCACCCCTTGTCACTCGATCACTTCGATCTAATTAAGAAAGATTTTTAAGTTTTGATTCAAAGGATCAAAGGTATTCAAGAGGTGTGCACCCCTTGTCACTCGATCGCTTCGATTTAATTAAGAAAGAACCTTTAATGTTTGATTCAAAGGATCAAAGGTATTCAAGAGGTGTGCACCCCTTGTCACTTAATCACTTTGATTTAATTAAGAAAAAGAAGATTAACAACTTGATGTTGGATCAAGCGTTTTAGGGTTTTGATTTATTTATGGAAAAGAGTCTATCGCACTTGGGCGGAAAGGAAAAATTTGAAATAAAACTCTCACTTGTGCGAAAAAAATGAAATAGTGAGTTTGAATTGATTTTTGAAGCTTTTTTGATTGTGACAAAAGAAAGTTTGAAAAAAGATACTTGGTGTTGACCAAAATTTATTGAAAATCATTTGAAATGGACTCGACATTGAATCGAGTGTTATTGAATGAAAATTGATTGTAAAATGGATTGATTTTAATATGGTAAAGGTCTAACTAAACAATTAAAATACACTTAGTCAAAAGTAACATCATTAATTAATTAACAATATAGTCAAAACTTAGTTAAAATGATTAATTAATCAAATTAATTAAAGTGAGGCTAGATATATTTTTTTTAATAAAAAGATTTTATTGGGCCAAGGGATGTGAAATGTGTGAAGGGCATGCTTTCGTTTTTTATATATAAAAAAAAAAGGTTGAACAAAAGAAAGAAGGGTTGGTGCCTGGGCCAAGCAAACCGGGTCAACTGAAGACGGCCCAAATAGTCTAACACTCAAACTGAAGAAAAGAGGAAGAAAAAAAAAACTAAACGGGCAAATATGTGGAAATGGACAAACTCCCCTCTATGGCTACTTCATCTCTCAATAGAGCTCTCCGTTTAAACTCTCTCGGATCTCCTTTCAATCAAACACTCACGAAAATCAAACTCGAACTCTCTCTCGCGTTATGAACACAACAACAACAACACCATATCGCTTTCGATCACTCTTCTCTCTCGCAGACTCTCGTGATTCGTGAACAACATCATGAAACTCTCGTGTCTCTCTCGATTCTCACGGTGATCTTCTCTCTCGGCGGTTCTCTCACGGTTTCAATCAAACAAACAAAAGCAACCAACAATCGATGAAACCCTTATCCCCAAATGAAACCCTAAATGATTTCAAAGTTTCAGCATGATTACAAATACCAAGAGATGATGAAATTGTACAAGAAATTAACCTGAAGCAGTGACAAGAGGTATGTTCTTGGATCTATTCTTCACCTTTTTCGTCCTCTGCAATTTCCTTTTTCTTCCTACTCAGTTTTCTTCATGTTCTTCTGAGTTATATCTTTTTGCTTCTGTGTTGAGTTCGTGAGGATGAGAGTGTCACGGTTTCTCTGTGTTGTTGTGCTTGGTGTTTTGTGATTCTGTGCGGTGAGATTGAGTGCGTGGTTTATTGTTGCGGTTCTTGTGGTGAAGTGTTGTAGTGAGAGGTTCAGTTTCACAGTGATGTTGTTGTGTGTCTGCGATCTTTCGTGTGAGTGAGAGAGACTGAGTGAGTATTGTTTTATTGCGGTTTGTGAGGTTAGTGAAGGTTAAGGGTGATGAGCGGTGAGTATGTGTGAGGTTATCGTGAGGTTGAATGAGCAATCCTGAGTTGCGCTTCGGTTGTTGAGAAAGTGGTGAAGGATTTTCTGAGCTTTCTGTGGTGGTGCTCATTCTTGTTCTTCCTCCCCTTTTTTGTTAGGTCGATGCTGCTTTTATAGATGAATTGAAGCATGTTTTTGGGGGGAAATGTGATAGCTTTTGAACAAATTTGGTTAAATGTTTTTTTTGCTTTTTATGATGCAGGTTTGTTGGCTTGTTTTGGTGAATATTTGGCTTGGTGTGGTGTAGCAGAAGTTTGTATTGTTGCTGCAGAGATAATGGTGATGTGCAGAGCATCAAATTTGGAGCATAGTGAATCGTGAAGAACACCAAAGAAAAAAATCACATTTTTGTTTTATGTACTGTAACCGTTATTTCACAATTTAAATGGACTCACTTATTATTTATATATAAAAAAATGCTAATTATTTACTGTTGTAACAAAAGAAAAAAAATGGTGTAGTGACTATTATGAAAGCTATTATTATTACCATCTCTAAGATTCAATGCAAAATAAAATGAAACATTAATGGTGCAAATTTTGATTAAGTAACTAATATGGACTTCACTAATAACAAGACTAATTATTTAATCAAAACTTTAATTAAGAAAAATTACACAACTAAAAAATGCAAACCAATGACGCAAAGGCTCATGCGAAATTTGCAAATGAGGTCAAATAAATTCTAGAAAGTCAATGTTTTGATTTTCTAAAGTGAGTGATGCAAAAATGATGACTAAATATGACCAATATGCAAAATGCAACCCTTGAATGCAAATGGATGGTATAAATGATAACGTATGCATGCTTATGACTAGATAATGCAAACTAAACCTAATGTATGAGATTGGGGGGGGGGGGGGGGGGGGGGGGGGGAATTGGGGTATGATAGGGAGTAACCAACTTGCTTGTGTAGAACGCATTCCGCTGGGGAAATACTTGACGGAAACAGATTCTACTGAGGATGCGTGTGAATCTCTACTGAGGAAAGACTCAGTGGGGAAGATGAATACTTCTACATAATGATCCACTGAGAAGATATGAAATCCGCTGGGGATAAGGAACTTGGAATAAGAACCTCTCGTTAAGATCACTCCACTGGAGACTAAGATGACTCTCCTGGGGACAACATGTCAATCTGTTAGGTAGAGAAACGCTCTACTGGGGAAAGAGAGGCATTTGGGCCAAGAATCTCATTAAGAGCTTGCTGGGGAATCATATATCATCCAATTATGACTCAACTGGGGAGAAGGCATTCTGTCATGGAAGAAGGCTTCTGGAGCACGGAGAATGCATCGAGATGTGCTTTGCGGAGGACATGAGAATCTTGGAATGAAGAAAATCTCATCTAGATATACTCAACTGGGGAATGAGAGTCTCCCATTAGAATGCACTCAGCTGGGGAGTGAGGATATCTCATTTGGATGCACTCAGCTGGGGAGTGAGGATATCGCATTAGGCTAGATCCGCCACTGTGCTGATGTGATGCACTCGAAAGGATGTACCTGCGAGATATACAGATGAAAATGCCCCAGTATATAGCATGACATCTTCACGGAATCTCCTCACATGGCAGAGAACAGTAATGCTCACCCACAATGGGCAAATGCAAAAGCAAACAGATTGTCAAACATCTGAGCTTGAAACTTTCCAAACAAGCAATGGATTCACGAGTTGACGAGCAAGCAGTGATTAGAATACCAAACAAGTATCATCTGGAGCATCAAAGAGGCATTGGTTCTCCGAGAGAAATCCACCAGGAAATGGACTTAACAGGTCAAGCCAGTGTTGACTTCAAAAGGACCAAACAGGCATTGACTTTCATAGGGTTCTGTAGATTCGTATTGATTGTGAGGATGCCAACAAGTAATGGGCTTACAAATTCTAACTGTTGAGGATGACGCCCTGATGGTTCTCAAGTTCATAAGTTGTTTAGCTCACACTTGAACTTTAAACTGAACATCTCCTGATGAGGATAGAATGCCAATGCATAGTGCTTTTCCCCAGCCTGTAGGGACTTTAAAGAAATTCATCTCGTAAGGACTTCTCGAGATTTATGCTATCGTAGCCAACTCGCCCCAATATCATGAACTTTGAAACCGTGCCCCTCATCGATCAGTGTTGGAAGTAGTTTCGACTACGCTTGGGTGAATGCCCCTGATTGCTTAGCACTTTGAGAGATTCTTCTAATCTTGACCTGGTTGCCTCAGATTGACTGAAAACTTACTTGATAGAGTGTTCAACTGCTTTTGTGCCCCTGAGGGTGATCAAACTTTGAAATATTCTTGCTTCAACTCAACGGAGTTATGAAGACAACTTGCCCTTCGGGAGGAATAAACTTTTCATCTGAAGTTCATGATGGAAACTTTCCTGATGTTAAGCACTTGTTCATATGCAAAAAATGTTTATTATGAGAAATATAATTCTAATGCAAAGAGTATGTTTGTCTTGAAGTTTAAAGAAACTTTTTGAAAGGATGTCGTGACATCGATTTTTTTGAAAAAGAAAGAAAATATTGTGTGATACCAACTCAAGCGCTTAGAGGATCTCCTAGGAGTCAATTTACCGTATTCTCGTGTATAGTCTGCTTTCGAATTAACCCTGCTTCAATTAGGACTTTTGAGGGTTGTAACGTGGCCAGGTTCACGGTTTGAGAAAAAAGAATTTTAGGCTCAAAATATTTAGTGCCCACCCCTTTCGTGATGTTCTCCAGTCCTAAGTTCAGTTAACTCGACGCGAGCATTCATCTTTCAAGAGGAATTTGGGATAGTTGAGCAATCAATGAGGCGTTTGGACATGGCAGTCACTTTACCTTTCATTTTTGGTGTCTGATCACACGACTTTGTTCTTTTAATGAGGATTCTTATTTTGTAATCCTTGCTTTGCTTTCGCTTTGCTTTTTTTTTTGTTTCCCTAACTTTTGCCTGGACAAATTCTTTTGAATTTCGAGTTGGCTGTCCAGCGGGATGCCCTAACTTTTGCCTAAGTCACATGTTTTCAAGTTGTTGACTTAGCAGGCTCTATTTTTTTATTCATTCTTTTCTTTTGAACAAGTCGTGTGATCCTGAATCTCTGATTTGTTGGAAGTGATTATGACTGCCTGAGTCCTTGATTGGTGAAGAATTACCATTGAGGTATCGTCATATCTTGACCTCCTGATGTGAGGGATAAACCACAGCGGTTTGGATGTTGGTCTTGACCTCTGATGTGAGGGATAATTTTGATGTCCCGATTTCCTGAGGTGAGGGATAGCTGTTGTGGATTTGGCTTTCCTCAATCTGTTGAAAGATAGCCATTGTTGTATCTTTGGATGTGTACTCCCGATGAGTTCCGAACGCTCGATCAGGTTAACTGAATACTACCTTGTCCCAGGGTTAAATGTTATGGTTTTTTATTTTGAGAAAAGAAACTCCTACTTCGAAGGCTCAGAGGGGTTAACGAGGGTTTCACTCCCTTATATCTCCAGTGTTTGGGAATTTGAAATAATGCATGTACATCATCAACAGGGTCTTACCCAAAAGCATACCATTTGAGGATATTGGTATTATGTTCATCATTCTCCCTTCGGAGTTATCATGCTTTATTAACAAGAGTTGAGTATCACAAAAAGCATAGAGAAACATATAAGAGCAAAAGCGAATGGATTTTTTCAAGACAAACATATCCAATGCATTGTGATTATAGTTCAAAAATAAACAAGCTTTACATACAAACAATATTGCACAAAACAAGAAAGCTTAAACATGAACATGCATGATGAATTAGGAATTGCCAATGTTGAGGAGATTCTCTCCGTATGGACTTATTGCTTCAGAAGATCTGTTGCATTAAAGAAGAACTTCAATTATGGCTTTCAGGTGCGAATGTGATAGCCTCGGTGTCAATCAGGTCTTGAACCTTGTCTTTGAATGGCTGACAACCTTCAATCAGATAATCAAGTGCCTCGTAGTGGAAAACACACCAAGTGTTGTCAGAACACTTTATATTACTTCCTGGAAGAAGATTCCGGCGAGGACATATAAAAGTTGTAAGTGCTCAGCTTTAGGGATTTGAGTCGTGCAAGTGGTACACAAACTCAAGATACAAGGTGTCTTGCTTATCCCTCGGTCGGGATCCCCAAATATAACGACTGAAGTTTGTGAATGCTTTAGGGATTCGAGCTGCCAACTACGCGAACTCAAGAACACGAAGTCTTGCTTATCCCTCGGTCGGGAGCCCTAAATATAGCTGCTGAAACAGTAAACACCATCATGAATGGAGGAAACTTGTATTACTATCGGAGAACAACAATAACCTCTAACGCTTGGCTATCAAATTCATTACTTGGAACATACAATAGATGTTAGGAAGTAAGCCTTTGGAAGTACAAATTGCAAGTGATTATCATGAGTTACTTCCTCGAGGAAGAACAAACATTCTAGTTGCAGCAGATGAAATGGGATTGACAAGTAGAAACCATTATGAATCAACTCAAACATCTCTGCATCGAGCAAGTTCTGGAATTTTTGTACCTCAACATCTTGTAAGGCTTAATATTATGATCAGGTGCCCTAGAATGGAAAATACCGAGTATTGTCATCAAAATCAGGAGATCTATCTGTGGTGAGCAACACCCAAAGAATGAATCTTAACCAACTGAAATTACAACAAGAAAGGAAGTAACTCGAATTCAAGGCATTGGGATTACATCAACTTGTTTCTGATATTCTTTCTGTCTCTGTTGACAAGCAAAGGCTACTAAAAAGGAAAGTCCAGGAGAAGTGACTCGGGATGTGAAGTAGATCCTTGAGAATGAGAGGTGTGCCCTTGCGGATCACTCTTGATTATTGTCTGGCAGAAGATTTCAGCAAAGTCACGCGGAATTTGTAATGCTTTAGGGATTCGAGCAATGCAAATGGTGCAATGCTCAAGATAGACAATGTCTTGCTTATCCCTCGTGCGGGAGCCCCAAGCAACTTCAAAGACTTGTAAATATTAACATCATGACCAGGTGCCCCAGAATAGAATTCACACCTAGTATCATCGTCATCAAGCAGAGAATCTGTGGACATCCACACAGTACAGAGCTTAACCAGTTGCAAATAAAGCAAGCATGGAAGCCAATGAGCATAAGACATGAAAATCAGATAGATTTGTCTTTTGGTCCTCTTTGTCATTGCTAAAAACATACCCCTTGAATTCATGAGAGAAAGGAGATTAGCCACTGACGAGGAACTTCAGAAACCACAAAACTATGGAAGATATCCACGAAGTGCTCCCTGAGTTTTTCCTACTAAGAGTCATTAAGCACGGGTCACAACTTGCATGTCTTCATAAACCACCTCAACTGAACTTTCCTCTTGGTTACCCCACAAAGTTGTTTCATGAATGATCTTGGAGCATACAACAATGACAAACCAAGTCTGTGAGTCTGGAGAAAGTAACAAATCTGAATAAGAGATCCTCGACCCTGAACACCTGTTATGCATGAAATGTATGAGATGCGTGATATGAATGCAATGCCCTGTTCATTCAATTTCCAAGGAATCCTCGTATTTTGATTTTTAGCCAGTAAGAGATGGAAAAGCTTGACACGAGGCTTAAAGATATGATTCCTTAGAAATGAAAGGAACGTGTATGCTAGTTTTTTTTGTACACCATTTTTCACAAGTAAATATGCAATGATGCAACATGGTGGGAACCACAATACTGGGCATAGTTGCACTACCGCAAAATCACACGACACAGGTTTAAAGATTCGGCACAGTTTCAGAATAACAAGAACCAATTAACCACTGATAGTAGCACTTCTGTTGTACCACTTATGAATAGAGCCAAAAGTAACGGGATCAAAGCTCCGTCGTCGTTTCAGAATACCACAATATCAAGCACAATTATAACAGACCAAATAAAGGTCCGACCTCAAATATGGAGAAGAAAATGGTATGTAGGAGCCAAGGTTTCCTGTCCCATCCCAAAACTCACAGGTAGGAATCCTAAACACACACAGGATGTCCCTAATGGTCGCCAGGAATTTCGAACAAACAATGAGAGCGCTTGCCTCTAGCAATAAGCATGCCGGACAAAGATCGCCTCACCGAGTTCTCTCCTGGTTGTGGTATGTTATGCCAACTCTACGTGCCAGGCGCCACGAGAGCAAACATAAATATCCACGCTAATCTAAATGTGTACTTGGTCTGGGTAATGGACCTTTTATCTCACAATAACATCCCGCCCGCCAAAAAACAACCAACCAGCACAACAGTATATCCAGAATATGGAAAGCGGTAAACACATAGATGCAAATGCATGCAAGCAGTATATAAAATGATGCTAGCAGTAAACACATAAACACCCACAGAAAAGAAAGCAAACAAGAACTAGGAACGACACTCAAATGGTCCCTAGTGAAGTCGCCAGTTGTCGCTACCGCGAAAATTAACAGAGTTGCCACTAACATATTTATCCTGAAAAGGAAGGGAATGCCAGCAAACCACAAAACAAAACAAAACAACGGTCTCACGACCAGAGAAAAAGGGTAAGGGAGTCGGTTACGCGAGGGGAAGGTATTAGCACCCTTCGCGCCCATCGTACTCGATAGTATCCACGCTTGTGTCTAAAACTATGGGTGTGTAATAAATCTACGCTAATCTGGACTAAAATGAATGCAGAATATAGGGAAAAGAAAGGATTGTGCTCGCACGGGCCCTACCCCGCTGTCTAAGTATCTGTTTTGCAGAATCAGAGCTACCGTAGCTCGGCTCACATGTTTCTGTTTGTTTTGTGTTTTTTAGGTGAACGATTTACATTCGCACTCCGCTGCTCGACCTCTGGAGACTTATGCTGGGAATGGAGTAGAAATAACAAGCTCTTAAGAAAAGAAAATCAAAGAGTGTGGTTTGTGTTTTAAAGAATGCATGAGGAAAACAAAAGCTAAGGGGGAAAGCTTGCTACCTAATGTTATCATACAAAGGGTACAAGTCTAAACTAAACTAGCAACCTACGAGGAAAAGGGGATGCAAACAAGTATATCACACAAACGAGCTCCGCTCGTAAAGCAAACAAACCAACGGTACCGCCATAGCCAAGGGGAGCGAATCACCCGAGTCAACCAAGCATTAGACCTCGTGAAAATGATAGGGCCATAGACAAGAGGAGCAGATCCCTCTCAGCAACCAAGCCGTCACGGATCGAAAAGGAAAACAGTGCGTGCGTACACCGAGCATCAACGTCGAACAACGCGAGCTATAGGAAGTGCGGGGGTCCGGCTACATGAACCCTTTTTCCTGACATACTCGATAACAAGATCTTGTGCAGGTTCATAAGCGAGCCACGCGTAGCGTGCGCTTACTGAACGGACTCAATGAGACTAGGCGGGGGTTGATTGCTAACCCTTTCCGCGTGCCTTCTATGAGGACTTAACGGAGTGCCATATAGGACTTATTACACCGTGACTCCCTGCCGCAAACCACAAATATAAACACACCAACAAAAACAGAGCCTCTTTCGAGGACTTGGCCAGATGCATGTCTAAGTTCTCTTGTTAAAGGATGATGCGAGAAAGCGATAAAGTGCAAGAAAAATAAAACGTAACAGAATCAATACCAAACGGATGATGATCCGTAAACTAACGCGAAGAGAGCAAGGAAACTAGGATCCCGCGAGCGAGCTAGCAAAACAAAAGCAAATGGTCAGCACACCGATTAGCCATGAAAGCACACAAAGATCGACATGCGCGTCGAGCACAATCACAATACACCTGCAAGAGGAACAAGCAAACCAAACAAGCAGATATAAAGTAATAGAGACGTGTCTCCAGGATGAGAACACGACATGAGTGAATGAAATCGTGTCCCGCAAATAAAGTGGAACACTCACATAATAAGCATTGACCGATGATCGTCCAAAAGCTTCGCACACTAGCACACAAGTTAGAGATAACAACATATCGCAATCGGAATTGCGTTATTTGAATGATAAGCTAAACCGAAAATTGATAACGGAATAGAGGAACATAGCGAAAGCAAACAAGAAGAAACATTGGTTAATATTCAAAAGCAAATCAAATATGCATACCGAAACTACGAAAGTCAAAACAAGTATTTACATGCACAACGTTACACCAAAACGGCGAAACCGGATAAAAATGATAAAAAAACTAAACTTGTCGGAATTAAACCAAAATTTTATAGTAAGCTAGAAACGTGCCAAAGAACTCAAATATGCGGTTGGAATTTACAAAATCGGCTCGGAAGCACGATTTCCGAAATCAGGCAGTAGCGAAAACGATAAAAAAAGTCGGCCGAAACCGAAAATAAACCTCACCATCAGCTCCGGAAGCATTATTCTACTCAAGAAATATTATTCAGATTCGCGAAAATTCAACACGGTTCAAGAGTTATGACATTTTGAAGTAAAGCCGACACACCGCGCGCGTTATTGAAAAATTCGGAAAAAAAGCAAATAGCATGGTATAACAGCAAGTTCCAACACTTAGAGGCACTTATTAACACACAAGAAAGCTCTACTATCACTTAGAATTAACAAACAAACAACACAACAAAGTTTAGACAAAAATCCTTCAAAAAACTATGTTTTCATGAGTTGAAAATAATGAAATGCAACACAAATTCAAAGCCAAGAAAATTCTGCATTATGTTACCTTTAAAACAGCTCCAACAACTCATAGAAATCACATATAAACACCAAGAAATGACTCATGGAAATTGAAACATCAAATTATATTATTGGCAAGAGCAAAGATAACATAGAATCATGATTTTCAAGAGTGTAATCACTACAATTCTCCACATTAAACTCACATTTGTGCACCAAGTATATTCAACTTCAATCATTATCATCAAGCACAACAACAACAAGAATCAACCTAAAAAATTCAGCATCATGCTCATGGTTATAACCTCTCATGTCAACACCAATTATCATGCTTAAGTTGAAATTCACATTCTAAAATTGAACCAAACAAGTCCTACTTCTATAATTCATCCACATGCACCTTAATTCACAACAACCTCAACATTCATCAAATCATCACAACTCTCATAATCAAATCATCAAACAATTTGTGTGCATATATTTAATTCATAGAGCATTATCAATATATCATCAACAACTATTCACCGGTAAATCTCGAATTCAATCAAATAATCAAGATCAACACGAATCATTCAATCAACAAACAATTATCATCAACAATTATCATAGATCCGTCATCCGCAATCAAAAATCATCATGATCAATGTCGAATTAAGCAACAAAATCAATGATCTAGCAAGGTTTGTAGTGAATTTACCGGATCAAGCGACGAGAATGAGATCGGATGAACACGAACGCGAACACGAACGGAATCCAAGTTATGAGAGAGGGAGAATGACATGCCCTAGCCTTGGGAGAGAGAGATTTGAATTTGATGATCAATGAGAGAGGATATTCTTCACTCTTGCTTTGATCTTCATTTGTTCTTGAGATTTGATCTTGAATTGATGAAGTTTTGTGAGTTTTTGTGGTTTTGATCCAAGAAAATTGAGAGAGAATTGGGAGAAAGTGTTTTTGATCTTTTGGGTGAAATTGAAGTTGTGATAGTCCTCCTTTGATTTGTGAAGAGCAAAATGTTTATATATTATCAACGCGAAATGTCCAAATTGCCCTCGGTGCATCTCGTTTTGGCTCGTTTTTAAGAAAGCTTGGTTCGACTATGGATTCCGGAACGAAATCAGTGCCACTGTGAAGATGACCAAATTCGTGACCCTTCTCCACGAGAATCGTCTCAATCCGATAAGCGATGAAGAAATTACGCGCGTTTGAATGACGAGAAACGTCAATTCATCTGGCGCGACTGTGCAGAATTTTGTGAGTACCGCTTAAAGAACTCGATAAAACCCTATCTTCGGCTCAAAATATGAACAAGAATGTGTGACGAAGAATCTAAGATAACGAAATTTCCGAGAAAATGCCGCTGGAATGAACTTCATACGATAAAAATCGAAGGAGTTATGAATTTTCAAACTCGGCGCGACATACTCGAAAACACACTTTTTACCAAAACAACGCGACGATCCTTCAAATTCTGGGAGTTTTCAGTGCATAATTGGCCTTCGGTCCGAACATATGAAATCTTGATAATGATGGTATGAAGCTCCAGTTAAATTTTCAAGCGAATCCAACAAGCGAATTGTGAGATATGAATTTTCTAAGATCCGAAACCCTACATTCAGCACTGTTTTTCACTGCGAAACCTCAAGTAATATGGAAATTTGACGACCTTCCTCAAAGAATTGGCTTCCGAGCCAAACACGAAAGTTGTAGATATCGTCAAAACAGTCGGGGTTGCGGGAACCAAGCTCATATCACTTTCCAAATCAGGCTTGTGAATTTTCTCGTATTTCCACTGTTTAAACCATATTTCACGCTATATCTTCTTAAACTCATGAAGACTCTTTATTATTTTTTCTTCAATTTGAATGACGAAATAAACGTAATTATTTACTTATAGCTCAAATAAAGATGGCAAATTTTGGGGTGCAACACACTGCATCCAGAAATTATTAATGGCAAACAACACACTTTTAATCAACTGTGTACGACCTGCAAAACTAAGTAATCTAGCAGTCCAGTGTGTTATCCTAGCAACAATTTTATCAACCATCCCCATACAATTTTGTATTGAAAATATCTTGCTAGTCATAAAAATACTCAAGTATTTGAAGGGGAGAGATCCTTCTTTGAAACATGTAGTGTCCAGAATCCGGTTCTTTGTGTCCCCATCCACATTTCCAAAGAACACTTTACACTTTCCAGGGTTCACATACAAGCCAGTAGCCTCAGAGAATTCCTGAAATTTCTTCATTTCCAGCTGCATAGATGGAACATCACCCCTGGTAAACACTAGCAAATCATCAGCAAAGCTTATGTTAATGATACTCACTTTTGCACACTTAGAATGAAAATTAAATTCTGGTTCTCTCTTGAGTCTCTGCAACATTCTAAACAAATACTCCATTACTACAACAAAAAGGAGAGGAGACAAGGGGTCCCCTTGTCTTAAACCCCTCTTTGCTTGAAGTATATCAGTTAGCCCATCATTTACCTTGTATCTATAGGATACAGTCTTCACCATAGTCATCACCCAACTAATGAACTGATTAGGAAAACTCAGCTCAGCCATAATATCTTCCACTGCCCTCCACTCAACATTATCATAAGCTTTCTGAATGTCCATTTGAATCATGCATTTAGGAGCACCCCCTCTAGTACTGTACCCTCTAAATAGTTCATAGGCCAATAAGACATGATCTTGAAGATACTGCCCTGGGACAAAAGCAGCTTGGCTCAAACTAATTAATATTTTTAAATGTGTTTCTATATTGATATAATAATTTTATTTATATGAATAAGATATCATAAATTTGAAATTATATACTTCTATAAATTAATATATTTAATTTTTATAATATAAATATAAATATTAATTTATATATGTAACATTTTTAAATGGATTATATATTTAGTGATATTTGTTAATAATTATATAGATAACATTTTAAGAATTGAAATTTATTTTTTATAAGTAATTAAATTGACTACTTAATAGTTTAAAAAATAAAGATGAATATTTAATTAATTTAAATTATAAATTTATTTGTTAATTTCACATCTATTAAAAAATGTAGCTAATTTGAAATGGAAAAATATTAGTTGTTCTATAAAGATACTTTTTATAATTACAAATAATTAAAAAATAAATAATAAAATAAAAAATATTTATATTATAAATATTTTTTCATATAATAAAATTATACAAAAATTAAAAAACTTTATTTATAAATATTTTTTATAACGTTTGATATTCACAGTATTCAATGTTTGCATTATTCAATGTTAGATGTTCACAATATTCAATGTGGTATTTGCACTATTCAATGTAAATCGATTTTGAAAGGTCTTACTATAATCATACCTATAATATCAATAATAATTATAATAATGATGAAAAACTTTTATTCCTTGCAGCCGTCAAATTGCTCTAAAAAAACCTCCAACCCCTAAAGAATTCTACATATTTTTACTTGTTTTTCCTAACTTTCATTTGCTATCGGTCTCACTCAATGAGAGTTATGAAGATCTAACTATGATCATACGAAGATCTAAATATGATCAAACTATTAAGTATACATCATGATATAAAATGTCCTGAAAATTCACAACTTTTGAACAATTAGTTCAAATCAAAGCAATTATTTTATTTCTTTTTCTATTGATTTTGGAATACATTGATTTGGAATTATTAAGTATATATTGATTCATTTAACAAGCCACTGCCAAGCCTCTTATTTTTAAGGCTTATATTGAATGTTTATTTAAGGGTTTTCAATAAATTTGTCTGGGAAGAAAAAAATTATTTTATTTTTTCAAAATTTATATTTTTTAATATTAAAAAATAACTTTTAAAATAATTGCAAAAATAGTTTTTAAAATAAAAAATTGATTTTTTTTCCAAAAATTAAAAACGGAAAAAAAATAAAATACACCTAAATAATTTTTAAAATTTGAAAAACTTTTTTATAATAGAAACGCTTTAGGTGAAAAATTAAAGCTTGAGTTCTAACTTTAATTTTGAGATTTTTATTTAAGAGATCTTACTTATTTCGGGCTCATGTATTATAAATAAGTTGGTATCATAAGTTTTGGAGCTTTTTAATGTTAGACTTCAATTTTAAAAAAAATTATAAATCACTAGCAAAGGACCCGTGCGTTCGCACGGGTCGCGCAATGTCGATATAAATATTAAATAAATATCATATAATTATGGTTAAAAAAATATAAAAATACATATGAATTAAGAAAAAAATATCTTAAATGATGATTGTCATATAAGTATTAATTTAATTTATCATCTTGTAGTTGTTGTTAGTATATTCATATAAATTATGTTGAAGAATATATATGAGTATTTGGTGTAATACATTTCACGTAGAGACATAATTGTATTAACAATTAACTTTTTCTCATTCATAAAAGGTGCAATGCATGTGTGTCCGCCACGCCCCGCACCCATGATTTTGCAGCGCGGAGGCAAGATTTTACAACCCGTGTGTAGAGGTGGCAAAATAGGTCGTGGCCCGGGGCGCACCTGCAAAAAATTGGCGGGTTAGGTTGAAATTTTGGGTCCATTGTCCACCAAAGTCCACCACGCAAAAATCCTCCGTCCGCCCAAAGCTCGCCAAGCAAAACCTGTCTCGCCTATTCGTTCAGTCCGTCTCGCCTTAAGTCCACCATTTTTTAGTTAATTCTAGTAACTCCAATTCTTGATGGTTTTATTTTATACATTTATTTGTAAATATATGTAATACTTTTTAAGTAAAATTTGTTAAAAAGATGCTTTTATAAAAAATTATTTTAAAAAATAAGTGAAAAATTTAATTGAAAAGGTAAAAAAGCCTATTAATTTATTTAAGAAAATGAAAAATAGGCGGGAAAACCCACCGCCGTCATGTTGACGGAGCGAGCATGATTTTTATGCCCATTTCACTTGGCGGGCTTGTCCGCCCCGCTCGTTTTTTGGAAGACTTATGGCGGGGTGGGGTAGACGGCCCATTTTTCTACCCTACACGTGTGTCTATTTATAAAAATACTTGTAACTTATTTTCGTTTATAAAAGCAATGGTTTCAACAATTGATTTTTTTCCGATTTATAACAAAATTTGTTACTTACTCCCGTTTATAAAAATAACAGTATCTACAGTAGACTTTTCCCGTTTATAAAAATAATTGTATCAACAATTGACTTTTTCTCATTTACAAAAATATTTGTAACTTATTCCCGTTTTATAAAAAAATTGTATCAACAGTTAACTTTTTTCCGTTTATAAAAATACTTATAATTTATTACCGTTTATAAAAATTATTATATCAACAATAAATTATTTCTACAAAATAATGAAAGGTATAGAGATGATTTTAAATAAATTTTACAATGACCTAAAAAATAATAATAAAATTTCCTAAAAATTGAAATAATATTAGAGGTAATTAATTATTATTGTTGATTATAATTAAAAAATATAGTTCTTAATTAAAAATAAAAAATTAATAAAAATTGAGGTAACGTAGATCAACAATTTTTATGGGCTCCCGACCCTGTTATCTCTACTCGTTTTTTTTCCGCAGACGTGCATTAACACGAAGAGCATGATTTAAATTGCAAATTTAAATTATCAAAATAAAAAATTGCAAAAAAATCATAACATCTATATAAGTCAAGAAACAAAAAATAATGAAATGACATATTATAATACAATGCAACACATTTAAATCTCATTATTTAACTTTAAATATATATATATATATATATATATATATATATATATATATATATTTAATTTAATTTACCAAAGAAAAATATGTACAAAATATATACAGATGTTATGATTTAATTTAAATATACATGCGGTTAATTTCTCATATTTGTGTTAGCTGTTCATACCAGATCAAAAATAATAATTTAATGGAATAAAAACAACAAAATTATTTAATTCAAATTTAAAATTCAATAACAAAAATAGGATATTTATTAAACAAAAAAAAACTTATAATTTTCTTCATAATCTTGGCAGAAAAAAATTTAAACATATTTATTTTTAATAAAAGAGCCAGTTATCCCACCAAACAACTAAATCCTTTTAAAAATAAAAATAAATGTCAATTTTTTAACTCCTTTCGTACGTGCAATCTAAAAAAGTTAATTGAAATAAATATAGAAGTAAATTTTATGTTATCTTTGAAAATAAAAAATAAATTATAATTAATTAAAATAGTAACACTTTTTACTAATTTTTTAAATTATTTTTCAAAGTAATATTTTATTTTCAAAATAAAAATGTAGAAGATAAATTACTATTTTTGGACCAAAACTTTCCATTTTTAAAGGTTGAAAATATTTATTGTGACCGATTTACAATAAAATAGATACTAAATAGGAAATAAAATTGCAATTAAAAGAAAATCAAAATGATAATGTTTAATAAATGTATATAAAATATAAAAAAAATTATAAAAAAAAAACATTTGAAATTATAATATTCATATTAAATATTAATTTAATCTAAGTGTATGTTCATACGCGTCAAACATTGGAAGATAAATTATAAATAAATTTAGTACAGTCATAATTATGAAAAATATGTTGCTATTAAAATTTTAAAAGCACAATTATTACATTATGTTGAAATAAATCGTGTAATTCTAGTTATAAAACATTTATTTTTACTAACACGTCTAATTATTTTTAATATTATTAAAAATATCCTACTTATACAATACACATGTAATTATTTATTTTATTTTATTTTATCAATCCGATATTATAATATTTGCTAAATATGTGTTTTATTTATAAAATATATTATCAAATAAAATATTAAATTACATATAAATAACACATATTAGTCATATAATGTAACTCAACCATTTTAAACGATCCAGTCATGTAATCGTGTACCTAATAATGTTTTAGCAGATTGAAATAAATAATTTAAGTTTATTTATAGGGTTAATACCTATTTTCACCCCTGTCATATGGGGCTGATTTGAAAAACCCCTGCAAAAGAAAAAGTTGTAAGAATTCCCCTAACATTTGAAGATTCTCTCGTTTTAAACCCTGTAAAATTTTTGTTTTTAAAACCAACCTTGTCATTTGAAGATTCACTCATTTTAAACCTTATAATCTTGTAGATTATGTCATTTTAAACCTTCTAGTATATGACAGGAAATGTTGGTTTTACTAAAAATAATAATTTACAGGGTTCAAAATGATAGAGTCTTTCAAGTGGCAAGGTTTGTTTTCAAAGTAAAAATTTTACAGGGTTTAAAACGAGAGAATCTTCAAATGTTAGGGGAATTTTTGCAACTTTTTTTTTTTGCAGGGGGATTTTTCAAATCAGCCCCATATGGCAGGGGTGAAAATAGGTATTAACCCTTATTTATAAATTAATTATGTTATAATTTTAATATTTTTAAATCTTATAATTTTATAGATTGAAAATTTGCTAACCAAAGCTTTTATGGGGAACACGTAAAATTTTGAAAATAGATTTTAGTCAGCCTAAATAATAGAGATACGCAATATTAACTGTAATAATTAATTAGGGTTTATTTTAGAACAAAGAAAAAGAGAAATATGAAGTTTTTGTTTTAGAATACACACTTAACCTAATGATTAGGTGCAGATATTAATACAATAATTATCAAATGAAAATGATCATAGGGACACAAACTACTCTTTTAAAATAATTTTAGTTAAGATAATTAAGTATTTTTACAAAAACCTAGGACTAAGTCCAAATTTTTAGAAGTGCCCTTGATAATATATGTCCTTGATAACATAGGCAATGTCCTTACAAACCATGATGCTACCTTCATAATGAAAAAAACACATAATTAAAAAGTTATAAAAAGGAAATCATTGATTTTCAAATTGATATAAAAATATTCATAATATCTTAACACAATAAATTTACCTAATAACTTGCAAATCGAAATTAAAAACCAAAAACACTACTATAATTGAAAATTACAGAAACGAAATCATTGATTTGCCTATCAATACAAAACAATTCATAGTAACACAATTCAAATGAAAAATAAGAAAAAATTAGACTAAGAATAAAAAAGTATAATAAAAATTTAAAAAATCTAAATTCTAAAAAAAATATAACTAAAAAATTTTAAAAAATAATATAAAGTTAATAAAAATAAAATTAAGTTCAAATTTAAAGAAGGTACACCACACTTTAAAATTATAGTATGGTAATTAATTTCAAAATAAATAGAGATGGGAAAGATAACATTTAAATAATTTTGATAAAAACAAAATAAAAAATATTTATTATTAATCATTTACTCAATTAACATATAATCAATTTTGAATTAATAGTTGTTTATAATACATATAATTAGTAAACTTATATAAAAATGAGTGGTTTAAAATACTGCTATTTGGGTGATTTTCTTCCTCTTCTAAGTTATTACTTTATTCACATTGGAAAAAAATTACTCCTACGTGTAGTTTCTCCATTCCTGATAGGTCTCTCGTCTCTACAGTAACTGGATTGAATGAAAGTCTTTTGATAGACAATTTACTTGCTAAAGATTAAGCAAACATAAATAATAGTAAATTCTTCCCACAAAAATAATCGATTGGAATTCTAATCATAATCAAAAGCAAAAATATAACATTCAAATAAAGAGATAACAAATACAGATCCATCCATATAGAAATTGTAAAAATTAAACTGTGAACACAATAAATGTTTTTGAAATCAGAAAATGAATATGTGAACATAAAAAATAGAAAATCAGGCAAGAAATTTTACATCATTAGTGTATTGAAAACAAAAAATTGACAAGTTAAGTTGTAATATGTGAAACATACAAATTTAAAATTTCTATTTTTCAATTTTGTTCGTAGTAACCCAACCACCCAACCTAGAAAGTCAGGGGCGGGACATAGGTTCGAATCCTGCCACCTTTCTTATGGATCAGCCTGTTGTTACCGGATGATGGGAATAACAAAGCAGAAATTAATTAATTAATTTGAGAGAATATAATATATAATGAAATTAAGCTGTAAATGTAAAATATTTTATATTCTATATGATTAAACAAAAAAAAATTAAATATCTACACTAATTTATCGGTTATTCTAATGTATCTCAATTAAATTTATAAATAATTTCATTAGAGTATACACAGAGGATATATTGTAAAAAATTCCAATCAATTTGATCAGAGCCAACTTAATAGGCTGTGACTTTTAAAAACAATACTAACTTAAACCTAACTAATATCGATGGATAATCTCTCACTTGGCGTGATCCGGCCACCCCCGGAAAGTTCCACCAAGCGGCTGAAATCGGAACTGGACTCAAAATCAGGTCTGGAATCTGAAGATGAATCGGAATCAAACGAGGAAACAGACACTGAATCAGATGATGAATTAGAATCAAAGAAAGCACAAGAGGAATTAGAAGTCTACTTGACTTGGGAATCAAAGCCAATTGAATATCTGCAGGAAAGGTACGATGATGATCCTTGTCCCCGTTATTTTGCGTGTAAGAACTTTTCTTATAGGAATAAAGCTATGTTAAAAAAAGAAGAAGATAGTAAAAAGGCAGTGGCTGAGTATTTGGATAAATCTCGCCACCTAAGTCCCTTCGATGCTATCCCTATTCCTCCGATGGCAAATGTATGTGGCAATAACTTTCCAGGACCCATTCCCCTTACGGAAAATTATCGACCGCATTTCATTCAACTCTCCAAACTTGCTTTGGATTACTATAATCATCACAACCAGGTTCTAAATCTAAACTCTACGAGCTTATTTCTTTCGTCAACCTCATTCTAACTTTTGTTCTTAATTATTAGGGTTTGAATTATGTGTTTGAAGACATTGTGAAGGTAACCGGACGGCATATTCCTCTTGGTACTTGTTACATTACCTTTATAGCAAAACCTAAAGCTTCTATCCAGCCTGCTACAACTTTTCAATCTGAAGTCTGGGATAGACTTACTTCACTCGGACCACCTATTGTCAAGTCATGCTCCATTAAAACCTAATGTTCACATTACGGTATTATTACACTTACATGTTTTATCCTTTCATAATTCTGTTTAGGTTTTTGGTTCAAATGTTGTGATCAATTATTACTGTTATCGCTATAAATTGCTGTAAATGTAGTTTGATAGCCTTTGTAACCTATCTATGTTGAAAACATGGAATTATTAATCAAATAAAACCATAAATGATTCTATTAATCAGTTATATCTGATCAGTTTTATCACTTGTTTATTCAGGCTGTCATGGAGTTGGTGTTGGAGTCTATTCACCTTAAGAATGCATGAAATGAAACACGTGTAAACAGTCTATTACTTCAGCTTGGTAGGATTTTTAATAGATTAGAGAATGCATAGGAAGTATTTAGAGTTACAAGAAGATATTATAGATAGTTAACCAAAAGTTTTTAAGATTTAAATATTCAGATTTAGCATGCGGAGTTACACTTTCAAGAATAAAAGTGGTGGTTATAAAATAAATTATTGTACGGGTAGTTGACCATATAACTTCTTTAATGAGTTGTGTGTGGAAAATGAGATTTGATTAGAGAATTGCTGATAAAAATATATATATATATATATATATATATATATATATATTTTTCTGGTTTATTCTACTTGATGTAAACTATGGTGTATTGAAACACTCGTGTAAACATTTTTCTTTGTTTTGTGGAAAACTGATTCAAATTAGTGGAAAACTGAACTGAATGCAATATTAGAAAAAACAACTTGAAACAAATTAGTTATAAATCTTGAACAAAATTTGAAAGTCACAATTGAAACATTATGAAACTCTTGAAATTGGGGGAAAATTGAATGAATCAAATCAACAATATCTTACGTGGCATTAAAGTGATAATATTTTGCTAACTAATCAAATTTTAAGGTAAAAATAGATGGATTAAAAGTGCGCCAACAAATTATTAGAAAAACTTTTTAAGAACGCTTTTTATTTCAAAAACCAAGTCAAGATTACAAGGATACATACTAGACGAAGATGAAGAAAAGTAAAAAGGTATCGTATTCAAAAAAAATATTTTGATGGTGTAGTGGGAAGCGGCAGGAACATCATTTTTTTGGAATATCTGTGGTTGGGAAATCAAGCCTTAAATAAAGCATTTCCATATCTGTTTCAAGTCTCTTCAAGGCCCTTGGGAAGCTTAGAAGACATGGGAGAGTGGCAAGATCGTTTTATGTTGAAGATGAGCCTGATCCTTTTATTTTGAAGTTGGAACAGGACTCTAATTTTTCAGTTGGGACCTGCTACAGAATTTTTTAGCAGATTTCTGTTGATAGGCATGGAGAGATAAGGAGTATTGTTAGCGCTGCAAAAGTTGTGGCAGTCATATGTTCCTCATAACATTAAATTGTTTGGCTAGAAACTATTCCAAGACAGATTATCATGTAACTCCCAGTTGGACCATAAAGAGAGTCCTTCAGGGTGTTATGATTGAGAATCAAAAAGCTCTAAATATCTTGTGAATAGTGACGATATGAAAATGACATTAAATCTTTAATGATAATTTATTTTAAGGCCCTTTCACTAATATATCATATGTTAATCTAATTGCAGTAATGTGATTTTTCTTCATGTATTCTCATTAATTATGATTCAGTTTTGAATTTGGCTGAGCCTTATCTTTATAGTCCAAATAAAAGACTTGGAAAATGGTTTGGTGTCAACAGATAACAAGAATATCATTCAACCGAAAAGATACACTTTTCATAATGTGGCATATCAAACAGAACTAAAATTTTAAACATTTGTTCCTTGTGTTCTTTCAAAAAGATTAAAACTGGCAGAAAACAAATACTGAAAGTGACATGATACACAAAATATGTATTTCAACAATTGCTAAACTGAAAGTGTATTAGGTTTTAATGGCACACGACTTGACGTCAAGGTGAGTAATTCTCTCATAGATATGTATTCGAAATGCGGTTACTTATGTGAAGCTCGAGTTCTGTTTGATATGAATGAGGAGAAGGATGTTGTTTCGCGGAGTTCTTTGATTGTGGGATACTCTAAGAAAGGAGATTTCCGCAGAACGTTTGAGTTGCTAAGGAATATGCAGATTGAAGAGAAGGTACAGGTGGATGAGGTGACTCTGATGAATGTTTTACTGGTTTGTGTGAAGAGATTCTGTTTTTTGAAATTGAAGGAGATTCATGGTTATTCTTTAAGGCATGGATTCCTTCCGAGTGATGGATTGCTTGCCAATGCTTTGGTTGCTGGATATGCTAAGTGTGGTCCACTGGATTATGCCGAGAGTGTGTTTGGTGGTATGGAGTCGAAAACGGTGAGTTCTTGGAGTTTGATGATTGGCGGTCATGCGCAAAATGGTTTTCCTGGAAAGGCTTTGGATTTGTACCTTTTGATGAGAGATTCTGGCTTGGATCCCAATCGGTTTACAATTATTAGTCTTCTTTCGGCTCCGAAATCGCCTGAAATCCCTGTCAATTGATATAATCGGTTTACAATTATTAGTCTTCTTTTGACATATATAGTTAATTGAAGTACTTATGGTAATGAGGTATGTATCGGCATAATATAATGATTTTCCCATGTTTCTTGCAGGAGGGGAAGTATAGGGAAGCACTGGGTAAATGGGAAGTTGCTCTTGCATTGGCTGAGGTAATATCTATTCTGTTATTTAAATGTTTTCAGGCGATTTCGGAGTGGGCTGGGGGTGATCACTCTTTACTTTCAATTGAAAGATTAGTGTAAATATATACTAATAATTTCAATTAATTACTGGATTAGGTTAGATGTATTGGCCTGACATTTTAGAAATGTATGAAACTTCAAATTACTCCACTATATAGGTCAGTTATTGAAACAAAATTATTATCAAATATTTATAGCTAGCTAGACTGTGCTCTTAAATGTACATATTAGAGTTCAGTTATGAATTTGTATTCATGATGTGGATTGATCCTACTCTAAACAAGAGTGTTGTAGGCAAGTATAATTCATATGATAAATCTCATGTATTTACAGAGCCAGTATTGGGCCCATAAATTTATGCAATGGAGAGAGATGTAAATACAAATTCGGTTAGTTCATCTAATCTTGATTCATGTCATAAAGTTGATAATTCGTCGAAACCCACATCCTCTAGATGTAAGCAATGTGAGACTCATCAAGCATAGGGTAATCTGCCACAAACAGAACTCTAGCTCCTGTGCTCATTGCTTACACTGAAAAGGTATGTTGATTATACCTATGGATATAGATTGTGTTAATTCTTCTATTTGGGTTTTGTTAGTTTGTTGTTTTGGTGCATTTAGTTATGATCACATTAACTCCTTACTCTTGGAGAGTGAATGGAATTTGCTAATGATGGACTTCAACTGATGTTTCGTGTATTTCTTTCAGTTTGTCGGATAATGCATAAGGTCTTGTTGAGGTAATGAGGAAATTAGTGTCCATTGCTCCAGTTCACTGTCAGCCTTTTATCTCACACCTGTCAGAAGCAGTTTGGCAAGACTACACCTATGGATATTGGACCTTCATCACAAAACATGTAAGTGATCTTGCTTCCTAAGAAGTAGTTGTTAAAATTTTAAAAGTGTTCTTTTTCTTATTATAAATGATGATTTTCCCATGTTTCTTGCAGGAGGGGAAGTATAGGGAAGCATTTCTATTGTTGTTTGCATTTCAAATTACATATAGAAAGAGAGGCGTTGTGTTGCTAGGAAAAAATTCGAGGTTACTTGAGAGAATTGTACCACATGGAGATTTGCTTCTTATTCAATAAAAGAGTTGGGTAAACTTGGTGAAAGCCACATTCAATTGTGTTTTATCTTTAGAGCCAAATGTGAGGTGGAGTATTATTTCAGTGAAAGCCACATTCAATTCTGTTCCTATCTGTTTGATGAATTGCCTAGCTGACATAATTTTGTAAAACTCACTATTTATTTTTAAAAATAAAATAGTACTTTTGGTTGAATCACAATTAACCACCGGGAGTTTCTTGGAACTTAGAGCCACGAACTTCCCCAAAAGACCAGTTCCAGGTAGTCAAAGTTCTGGTGCAAGGTTCTGTCTGAAGAACAAAGTTTCCTGCAAACTTACCGAGTTAAGAAATGATTTGAGCTCATCAAAGGAACTTGAAAAGATTAAGCCCTTGGTTAAGATGTGCGGCATTACATTAGCTAAAGATGCTGCAATGGCGACAGAAGCTAGTGCAAATTTTATTGGAATGATTATCTGGCCAAACTCGAAACGTTCTATTTCACTTTCTGTTGCAAAGGAGATATCAAAAGTTGCAAAGGAGATATCAGAATTTGAAGAGATTATGCGTGTTCAATGGTGCTGAGTTTCTATACAGCGTCGTCGACAGAACAAATTAACATCATCGACAAAGCTGCCAACCTCGAAGGCATACACTTGTTACATGGAAGCGAGTGAAGAGGATCACATCGTCTATACCGACTTCAAAAGTTTGCATGATAAAGCTGTTCTAGGATCAAATCGTCTATATCGACTTCAAAAGTTTGCATGATAAAGCTGTTCTTGAGAAATATTATGAGTTGTTTGAATATTTTGTTGTTAATATTATGACTTTTAAGTACAAAAATATGATTTTGTATACTTTTTGATAAATATGAAAAATATTATGACTTAGTACATGAAATATGATTTTTATGTGCATGATTTTAATACTATTTGAAATATGGGAAAAGTTAACATGTGCCCTAAGGGCACAAGTTAATGAGATATTTATAGAAATATTTTCTTGGAACGCGTGCATTCAATGTATCGAAACTTTAAATATGACTTTATTACATTTAATTACTTTTAACTTTTTCTAATTATAGTATCCTTAACATGTGCCCTTAGGGCACATGTTAGCATGACCCTTGAAATATTATGACTTTTTAGTACATGAAATATGAAGAAATGTGATAAATAAAATAAGGTGTAATGTAGCATATGAAATATTTGTCAAAAGAAATGTAGCATATGAAATAGGGTGTAAATAGAATTAAATATAATATAATTTGTTCATTAATAAAGGGTGTAAATTATATTAAAAAATGGTGTAAATTATCATGTATTTACACCCGAATTTTATTTAAAAAGGGTGTAAATTAGAACATATTTACACCCGACTTTTATTATAATAGGATGTAATTATGAACATATTTACACCCGATTTTTATTAAAATAGGATGTAATTATGAACATA